>NW_026099576.1:11507178-11514148 GCF_025091365.1 Daktulosphaira vitifoliae | reverse complement strand
TTATTATAGCCATTTTATTTATTACAAGACTACATACCCACACTCACTCGTTTCTCCTGAGTTACTTTTTGTTTATTACAATTATAATACAGCTGATTGCACATTAACAGTAAATTTGAAATATTTGAATTAAAAAAATTTGAAAGTTTAAACTTAAAACTATAGTTTTTATTTAAAATACAATTCATATGAAACATTTTAAAATAATAAGTGTATGATAAAAGTAATAACAATATAAATACCACATAATTACAATGCACTATGTATCATACACAATGATAGTCTAAATTATAATCACAAAATTTCAGCATAATAATAATATCAATTTCAATACAATACTAAGTAATATGGTTCATATATATTGGGATTTTTTATCTCTAATTGAGCGTTTAACCTCTACTTTTTTTCATGTTCCCAGGTAACATAGTATTGATAGGTAGTTTTAGTTTTAGTTATTATTAAGGTACCATAATGCCCATGCACTCAGGCCGGTTTGCGGATAGTCAATCAACTGATAACTGTCTGACTGATTATTACATCGCAATTGGTTTTGCTCGAAAAATTTTTATACACTTGTTAACTGTAATGCGTACTATTTTCCTGTCTCTCCTCTTCTTTTTCTTCTTCATCATCTTAATCCCAACTACTTGGAGTCGGCCATCCATATCCTCCCACATCATCTACGCTCAAAACAGCTGTCCTCAAATCGCATTCAATAACATCTCTCCATCTCTTTTTTGGTCTTCCTCTACCTATTCTTCCTTCAACACTCATTTCTATAACTGTTCTTACAGCTTCCGATTCTTCTCTCCTCATAACAAGACCAAACCATTAAAGCTTATTTTCTCTCATTTTTACACGATTGACGCTACACCTATACTCCCTCTTATATCATCGTTCCTTATTCTATCTTTTCTAGGCACTCCATTCATCCATCTAAGCATTCTCATCTTTGCTCTACTTTCTTATCAACCGACCAACACTCTGATCCATACATCATAGCTGGCCTCACTATAGTCTTGTAGAATTTACCTATCAGCCTCATTGGAATTCTTTTATCGCATAAGACATAATAATCGTATAATGATTTAAATTTTGTAGAATATTATTCAATATAAAGTGGGAAATGTTTCGTTAACTCTAAAAAATAAAAATAAACGTGTATTATTATAATACAACAGATGTTTAAGTATATATGTTATTTTTATTTTCTATAAATGTAGAACATACGTGTCATTTAACACTTTCTAGTTGTACTTTAATCAAAAAATTGTCATCATTATTATTATTATATTTAATGTTTTCATTAAGACTTGTCAATTTTTATTTTTTACTATTTTCTGTGATTTTTTATACAAAAGCACTTCGGAGTTTAAAAAAAAATGTAAATCAGTTAGATACTTTACTTACGTATTCAGGGTGGAAAAATTTAAATGATGTGCACTTTATAAAATATTGTAAAACTACATATTATCTTCAAAATCTGATTAAAATACCTACACCTATCTTAAATGGTGATAAAAAAATACGAGCTTTGTCTATATATCTTGGATGTTCATACGCAAAAATTATGAATTATCTTTTTGTTGTTATAAGCATAGTTACAAAAATATGTGACGAAAGAATTAAACAAGAAGAAGTCTTAATAGATGGATTCATTTGCACAGAAGAACTCATAAACATAATATCCAGATTAATTGTTCCAATGGCAATAATGATGAAAGGATCTATGGACGCTTTGGATTTATTACATAACAAGCCATGGACTACTAGTGATAGACCTTACTATTTGGTAAATCCTTTATTAGGAAAAATAGGAAATATTCTCGACGACTTAAATAAACCAAAGCTATCACGTGATGATAGATCTATATACTATTCCATGTTAGAAAATTTATATGTATGTTGTCATAGAACATTGTATGAAATAAACATTGTAACTAAAAATTACTGTGAATTTGTACCTTATGATATGAATTGTTTATGGGAAGACTGGTATCAGGAATATAAAGCCCTTATTGATCAAAATGAAAAATTATTTTTTATCAAATTCTTAACCAAAAAAATCAAGGATTATACAAAAACAGTAATTAGAGAAAAGTATTTTCACCTCGGATTTAAATTTGATCCAATTACCGAAGAAACATTTATACCAACACCAAAGGAACCAAAAGAACCAGGTATTTAGAATAACTTATATTAATTAAAATATCAATTCAATGACTTGTAAATTATTATTTTTTGAGTTTAGATCTTGAATTTATAGTTGAAATTTGATGCAATAGAGGAATAACCTCCAACTCCAATACAAACAGAGACTCAATAATTCATGCTGTAATGAAATTAATTTTGTCCTACATTAATATTTTATTAACATAATTTACATCATTCTTATTTAAATAATTATAATTTTTTAAATATTTAAACAGTTATTCAAAAATAATCGTATGATATCGTATCTTAAATATAATACTGGAATTTTTTTTTTCTTAATTGTTTAATTATTATTGGAATAAAAACATAAACGGTAAATCATACATTTATTTATTGGTTATACTTACAGAAAAGTTTAATTAATATAATATTGATATTAAAAATTAAAATATTTGATGGAAATATTGCAAGTGGGATACAGGTTTTTACTATTGAACATATGTCAGCTTATTTACTTTAAGAGGTGACGACGTGGATCACGCAACGGATTGTGGAGTCGCCACTGTGATTGCTCCCTTGCAAATAAAAATCGGGTCGCCAACCACTTAGGCTAGGGTTTCGATCATAATAAAAACAACACCCGAACCATAAGTGGATTTTAAAAGAAATAAACAAGAATTAAATTAAATAATTTACACTAATGAAATAAAGCGGTTCATCGAATAAAACTATATATATATATATATAGATATAGACTAAATATAAAGTCTTGTTGCAGACTGTAATATGCTGATACCTTGTAGATAAAACAAAATATTATTTATTTAATGTCACCAGTATGTCGAATACCATTACCTTAATACTAGGAAGAATTATTAAAGGTAAAAAAAATAAGAAACATTAACCGATAGACTAACTGAGTATTTAAATTTAATCGTTTGATTGAAGTCAAGCTATAATTCCAATTAAACAATTGTAATCACTATTACAAGTGAAATGACCAAATTATTTAATATATTTTTAGTGGACTGTATATAAGGTAAATTTGATAGACAACAGCTAGATATAAAATTAACTAAAGACAACAGTTTTTTATTTATTTTTAACAAGTAAAATGGTTGAATTTGATCACTAAGAAAACAAACATGCATGAATTTAAATGATTACTAAATTATTCTTAAAAAGCTAGTAATACAATTAAAAGTTCAAATATTATTAAATTAGGCTAAAACAATTAGTAATAACTTAAAATCTTATAAATGAGTTGAACAGCAACATGCATAGAGTTAAATTTGTAATGAGTTAAATATCTCATATATAAAAATCATACACAGCTTTTTTTTTCTTTTCCCTAAGCTTTTATTAGTTGCCTCAAACAAAATACTGACTCCATTGTTGACTTACCAGGCATAAATCTAAACTGGTTTTTAGATTCCGATATTTCATTTCTTATTCTTTTATCTATTACCTTTTCCCAAATTTTCATACTATGACTCATAAGCTTTAAGCCTCTATAATTTCCACACTTCTGTATGTTACCTTTAAATATCGGCACCACAATACTATTCCTCCATTCATTTGGAATTTTTCCTTCTAATAAGATTTTATTTAAAAGTTCCTTATATTATATTTTTTAACTTTATATATTTCTTGAATGATAAATATGATAAATATCAAAAAACATATTTAACTAACTAAAAAAAAATTATCTAATTAAGAAAATGACCTCGAAAATAATTTATGAAATAGTACTTCCAAATTGTTTAAAAACATTTTTAAATATAGAGTGGACAGTGAACGTGGTAGAGTAATCCGTAATGATAAAAATAACATTATAAACACTTCACCTCCACTCTAATGTTTAACTTGTTTTATATTGTTATGAAACATTATTTAAAAATTATGTTCACACCCTTATTCCCTATTAGAGTGATTTTAGTAAATTAAAAATATAAAATTAAATGTAGAAAAATTTAACATATAAATATTATTTTTTAACTACGGCAGCCGATTGAATATAAGTCGTCTAGAAAATATTTTTTTTACTTAATTATTTAACAAACTTTAATTTAACACATATTTGAAGTTTAGATATACCCGAAACATTTTCAAAATTATCATTTTCAATCCCCCTTTTGGACTAATAAAAGGTAAACTAATAAAGAATAGTTTTCTTCTTCTTCTTCTTGGGTTTATTGGGCCTTTAAGATCATCCCGTCTCACAACCAAGCTTCCAGCCTTCTCTGTCCACTGCCAAATCCCTCCAATTGGACACACTTCCCATCTGCTCAACATCCTTTTTTACAACATCTTCCCAGCGCATTCTTGGTCTTCCCAAAGGTCTTTTACCTACAGGATTTTGTTCAATCACTGCATGTAGAAGTGGATTTTGGTTCCTCCAAGCATGGCCGGCCCATCGTAGTCTTCTTCCTCTGATAATCTTCAATATATTCGGACCACTATATAGTGTTTCTAGTACTATATTCTTTCTTCGTCTCCACTCCCCAGTTCGCCTTGACTGGGCCATATATTTTCCGTAATACTTTTCTTTCAAAGGTAATAAATCTCTGTTCGTCCATTTTTCTAAGTGCCCATGTTTCTGATCCATATAATATAACCGGTCGTATCAGGGACGTATATAATTGTTCTTTCATTCTTCGCGATATTACTCTTGAATGTAGTATCTTAGTGAGTCCAAAGTAACATTTATTCCCAGCTTGAATTCTCGCTGCTACCTCGTTTGCTATATTATATTTTTCAGTCAAAATAGTACCGAGGTATTTGAACTGTTGTGCTCTTTTAAATTCGTAATGATCTATTTTTATGGACTGACAAAAAGGTAGCTCTCGTCTACTCAAGATCATATACTCCGTTTTTTGTTCGTTTACGTATAGTCCTACTTTTGATGCTGCTTTATACAATCTACTAAATAATATCTTCAATCTATCTTCAGATTCTTCCATCAACACTATATCATCCACATAAACAAGTATACCTATCGCCGTGTCTTGTAGTCTAATACCTTCATGAGGTTCAATTTTCATTTCCCTAATTACCCTCTCTAAAACCACGTTGAACAGAATCGGCGATAACGAATCGCCTTGTCTTAGTCCTGAATTCACTCTAACCGGGTCAGTTATTGAATTTCCCACTTGAACCCTTACCAAGGTCTCCATTACACTGATCGATATTAGATTGACCAGTTTTTGTGGGAAATGAAATTCTTTCATAATATTCAGTAGACTGTCTCTATGAATACTATCATATGCTTTTTTAAAGTCCACGAAAAGTGTGTGTATTTCTTTATCAAACTCCCATTTTTTTTTAAACAATTGCCTAATTATGAACATCTGGTACGTCGTAGATCTACCAGCTCTAAACCCTCCTTGAAAGTTTCCTATTATTTGTTCTACTTTTTCTTTAATTCTGTCTAAGACACAATTCGAGAATATTTTATACGCTACGTTAAGCAAGGATATTTCCCGGTAAATGTTGCAATCCTGTCTATCACCTTTTTTGTGAATTGGGCACATCACCGCCACCTTCCAATCCTCTGGAAGTTTTTCTGTTGTCCACACCCTGCTAATGACTTGTCAGATCCATCGTATTGCATCTTTTCCTCCATAATTTAAGAGTTCCGCTTGAACACAATCCTCTCCTAGGGATTTGTGACTTTTTAATCTTTGTACTTGTACTTCAATTTCCTCAAGTGAGGGGTGTGGGCATTCTTGTATATTTATGTTCCTAATATTAAAGAGAAATTTTTCGGTTGGTTCCTCACAGTTTAGTAGATGGTCAAAATACTTTCTCCATATTTCAGCTATTTCTTTCTCTGTAGTTATTAACATTCCATCATCATCCTTAAGAAACCGTTCCTTCTTTTTAAAATCTCCTTTTAAATCTTTCACTCTCTTATACATATCGCGGGTGCTATTTAACTTAATGTCCTGTTCTGCATCTTGCATAATATTTTGAATATACTCAGAATAGTTTTTAATAAAAATATTGTTTTGACTTAGAAATAAAATTTTGAATTGTTAGACATTACTTAGCTTTAAGTTAGTACTTTAAAAAAAAAGTTTATAAGTATTATAGGCATTTGAATATTAACCAAATATTTAATTTTCATTGTACATCAATCGTCTATTTACAAAGTTATCAAACAATATAATCAGGTATATCGAAAAAGTTTTTAGTACTAGTAGTGGTTGATAAAAACAATTTATAAACTTTTGCTATTGTACTGTATACTAGTCGTATTGTTTGCTCAATGTATACCAATTTACGGAATGCATTTACCTATAGACATTACCTTCAAATGTAATCTTTATAATCGATGTCACCTAGATTTCTCTAAATATACTTAAAGGTAAAAGGGAGATATACTATAGTATTTTAATTTTGAGAACATAAAATTGCCACCAACTGAATTTCGGTTATACCAGCATGACGATACAACAGATGAATGATTTTTGCTTTAATGGACTATTTGTTTCATTATTTAATAGTGTCGTTCAATAATCTATAAAGCCATATAATACTTTTAAACAAAGTGGGCAAACAAATTTAAGAAATATTATTAGAGAAAAGTTTTTCCAGGTACAATATATTACATTAGAGAATATCATATGCAATTTAAATAAATGTTTAATTTATAAAAAAAACTAATAATTTACATAAAATTATCAATCTTATATTGCAAAAATAAACACTAATAAATAAATAGCATTTAAGAAATTAAGTAATTTAATATTATTGAATTACTTTTAGCTTCGATGCGAAGCTGAGAAGGTATTGGTTTTACTATGATGTGTTT
>NW_026099576.1:11506411-11507065 GCF_025091365.1 Daktulosphaira vitifoliae | reverse complement strand
TTTTTTTATTATATTTTTTTACTCTCATAACTGATTATGCCTCAGACCTAACTGACATTGCTTATAAAATTTGATTCAATTATTATTTATTTGAAATAAAAAAAAAAGTGAGATAGCCATTTCTTATAAAAAAATTTCGACGAGTCGATAACAATTTTAGAACAAGTTACAAGTATTTTAAAACACAAAGTAGGAATACTATAAGTGGATACAACACATAATAATGTCCGTAAAGTCCATTCGCGATCTATATTCACTATATACAGAGTGATTGGCCAACTATGTCTCACATAATATCTTTAAAAATACAAATGTTATAAACAACATTTTTTAGCTTCGATGCGAAGCTGAGAAGGTATTAATTTTACCATGATGTTTTTATTTTTTTTTTTTTTTTTTTTGTCTGTCACTACTTTTTCTCAGCTCTCACTGGACCGATTTCTTTTAACAATACGTCAAAAGATCACAAATTGTATCTAGTTGAAGACATTATCCTTAAAAATTTAAAAATTTTTCCTCGTTCCCCGCAAATGGGGGAAATATCCAAAAAAATTACAAATTTAAAAATCGACAAATTTTGTCATTTTTTTCACTTTTTTTTCTTAAAACTTCCATAACTTTTTCAAAAATCAACAAATCAACATAATTTTTTTT
>NW_026099576.1:11480024-11503916 GCF_025091365.1 Daktulosphaira vitifoliae | reverse complement strand
ATTTTTTTCTATTTAATAATATTTATTTCAAACTTGCAAGTTGAGTTAAAAGTTATGGTAATAAATTCATTTTTTTTTTATTAAAACTTTCACTTTAAAGAACAAAAAGAAGTAGGTTCAAAATGATTACTTTTAACATATTAAAAATCAATAATAATTTGAAAATAATTAATTATAAAAATTATATAATATATAATTAAAATAATTACTAATCTGGATATAATTAAGGAAATAGGAGTTGATGTTGGGTTGGGTTGGTTACATTTTTAACTTTATAATGCTATAACTCATTGAAAAGTGTACGAATCAACACAATTTTTTTATGAGAAATAATATTTTTTAATAATCCCTTTTTCATTCGACATACTTTATCTTAATCAGGGTATTAATAAGAAACTAGCAGATAATGTAGCTTTTGTAATTATCCACCAATTTCTTAGAATTAAACACTATCTACTGATTTGCATCGAAGCGTTTCTTATGATAGTGATTTTAATCACTGTCAGATTAAATCTATACTGGACCCAACTATGCAACATCCCCACTATGCCGCGACCCCACTGTGCTGGGTTTTTTTTTAATCATTATCGATCTTTTATGAGCTGTTTCACAAGAAAAATTAATTCTATAATATCATCCCTTATACTTAGAACTTGTATCAACTTCAGATTTTCAAATTGCAACCCCATATTATTTTTGTATATTTTTGTTTGACATAAAAATAAAAATAAGAAATTATGAATTTTAAACAAAATACACTACATTAAAATTTACGATATTTGATAAAAAAATTCAGTAGTTTTTCCAACACGGTCGCATTATTATTTTATGTAGCAATAAGACCTATCGTTTTTCTGTGTCAACGCATGTAGTCAGAATAACTAAGGTAAGCTTCGTATGTTTATTTATAAAACTTATCGATTTACGATCTATATCGTTCGAGTTTGTCATAATTTTTTCTTAATAAACCCTAAATTTTAGAGAACCGTGGAGCACTAAATAATATATAAAATAAAATAATGTTTTTACAAAATATTTAATTTATTAAACTAAATCTAATGGTGTAAAAAAAATAGGGTTGCCATTTAAAAATATGAATTTATTACAAGTTTTAAGCATAAGGGATGGTGGTAGAAATATAAATTTTCTTTTGATATACCTCATCAAAGATCCATACTGATAAAAAAAAAATTGTTTATAACATTTGTATTTTTAAAGATATTATGTAAGACATAATTGGCCAATCACTCTGTATAACTTAATAAATACTTATCCTAAGGATATATCAGCCCAATAATTTTTTATTATAAAAAAAAAGGGGGGAATGAAAAATAGTTATTTCTCAATTTGGAAAAAGATTATAAAACACGATAAGTATTAAAAATATGCTTTGAACTTAATATAATAATTACACAGAATAACAAACATTCTGTTGACTATAATATTTAGGTGAATTCTATATGGAATTTTAATGCTAGCTTTAGATTTATTCCATCCCATTATTATAAAAATTGATAATTGGATCAATGATTTTTGTGATTCCAATTAATATTGTAATTAGTGCACAAAATATTTAAATTTATAAGGAAAATTAGAGTAAAAATAATATCTTTAAATCTTTGAATTTTATACCTTAATTTTAGCTTCGATGCGAAGCTGTAAAAGTATTAATTTTACTATGATGTGTTTTTTTTTTATGTCTTTTACCACTTTTTCTCAGCTCTCACCCAACCGATTTCTTTCATCAATACGTCTAAAGATCACAAATCGTGTATCTAGTCGAAGGTATTATCCTCAAAAATTGAAAAAAATTCCCTCATTCCTCGTAAATGGGGGAAACCTCCAAAAAAATTACAAATTTAAAAATCGCTTATTTTCGAAATTTTTTCAATTTTTTTTACTAAAAACTACTGTAACTTTTTCAAAAATGAACATATCAATATAATTTTTTTTTATAGATGCTTAATGTCTTTACCTATTATTTGATATATTTTTTTATAAATTTAACCCTTTACCAGCCCACAGGGTGGATTCAAAATGACAACTTTTTCACAAAAAAATAACTTTTGAAAGTGTTCCGGAAGGTCTGACACTTTTATATATATCTTAAATTAAAGCTAATGTAATACACTTTATTATGGAAAAAAATTTTTCGGATTTTATTTTGTCTTCACGGTAAAAATAGATACCGTACGTGGTGTGTTCAAAAAGTAAGGTGACTTGATATTTTTATGAAAAACTATTTATTTATTCATCAATGTTTATGTTGTCCCCTTCAAAGTAATCCCCCTCAGATATGACAGATATGACACTTGTACCAACGCTTTTTTCAATCTTCGAAAAACTTCTGATAAGTACTTTCTGGTATAGCCTTGAGCTCTTTCAGCGATGCAGTTTTTATCTCCTCAATCGTTGCAAATCTTCGTCCTTTCATAGGATTTTTCAGTTTTGGGAACAGGAAAAAGTCGCATGGGGCTAAATCCGGTGAATATGATGGCTGATAATTGTGGTGTTGTTTTTGGCCAATAAATCTCTCACGAGCAACGATGAGTGAGCAGGTGCATTATCATGATGCAAAAGCCATGAATTGTTTTTCCATAATTCCGGACGTTTTTTTCGTATTGCTTCTCGCTAATGACACATAACTTCAAGATAATACTCCTTATTGACCGTACGACCTTGTGGTAAGAACTCCTGATGCACTACGCCACGACGATCGAAAAAAGCAGTGAGTAAAACCTTGACGTGCTTTTTTCGGTCTTGGCTCTCCTGGGCTCTACCATTGAGACGATTGAACTTTGGTTTAGATGTCATAACCATATACCCATGATTCACCTGTTATGACCCTTTTGAGCAAATCAGGATCATCATTGACGTCATTCAACAGCTCCCGAGCGATGCTCATGCGACGATTCTTCTGATATGCCAACATCCTGAGCAACTTCTCTGATAATGATTCGACGATTTTCCAAAACAATTTTCTTCACTGCTTCAACGTTTTCATCTGTTGTTGACGTGCTGGGGCGTCCAGAGCGAGGTTCGTCATTGGCATCTACTCGGCCATCTTGGAAGAGCTTGTACCACTCATAAACGTTTTTTTTACTCAGAGCGGACTCACCGTATGCCACTGTAAACATTTCAAGTTTTTTAGAGCACTTATTTCCATATTTCACACAAAATTTGATGCAAATTCTTTGATCCATTATTTTTGATAGCAGAAAATCACCGAGCACACCAAAATACGTCTAATCTTTGTATCTATCAAAAACAAACTAAATATGCTATATACTTGAAACTGTGTACAGATGTTAGGGACGAGTGTACCAACATGTCATAAAAAAAATCTAAGATCGAACGGACGTAGCCCGCGAAATTTAAAAGTCACCTTACTTTTTGAACACACCACTGTTTTTATATTAAAATTTTCGATATTATATTTTACATTTTTAACTTTAAATTGTTATAACTTTTTGAAAAATTTATGGATCAATACAATTTTTTTATATGAAATATTATTTATATACGTCTTTAATTTCACATATTTTTTTTTAAATCGGACCAGTTCCCTTAATACAAGGGGGGTTCAAATCTTTAAAATTCATAAAAAAAGTAGAACTTTTTCAACTTAATTATAAATACTGAAATACTGACACTTTTAAATATATCTTAAATTAAAGCTTATGTAGTATACTTTAATATTAAAAAATTAAATTTCGGACTTTATTTTAATTTCATGATGAAAATAGCTACCGTATTCAAAAATATGCTATTTTTGTGTTAAAATTCTTGGTTTTGTATTTTATTTTATTATAAGGGAATTACACTGATTTTCATAAATATTATATCAAGCTAATTGACATAGTACAAAAAGTTAGACATATTTAAATTATTTTGTTTCTTTGAAGTCGAGAAAAATAACTTTAAAATTTGAACTAACTAAATTTTCATTTTTATTAATGCAAGATACGATTTCTGAGACGATAACACTGTGGCACTGATTTTTTTCTTAATTCTTTTTGATTTAGAAAAACCCAGTACAGTGGGGTCACGGTACAGTGGTGACGTAGCATAGTTGGATTAAGTATAATGATATCTGACAGTGATTAAAATCACTATAAAAAAAAAAAAGCTTCGATGCAAATCTTTAGACAGTGTATAATTTTAAAAAATTGGTGGGTTATTCCAAAAGCTACATGATCTGCTAGTTCCTTATTAATATCCTGATTAAGATAAAGTATGTCGAATGAAAAAGGGATTATTAAAAAATATTATTTCTCATAAAAAATTATGTTGATACCTACACTTTTTAATAAGTTATCACATAATAAAGTTAAAAATGTAAAATACAAAATCGAAAATAGCCATTTTCACCGCGAGAATAAAATAAAGTTCGAAATTTTTTTTTTTCATGATGAATTATATTACATTAGCTTTAATTTAAGATATACATAAAAGTGTCAGACTTCCCGGAACATGTTCAAAAGTCAAGTTCAAAAAATTAATTTTTTGTAAAAAAGTTGTCATTTTAAATTCCCATCTGTTGGCAGGTAAAGAGTCAGATATAAAAAAGATATACCAAATGAAAGGTAATGATATCATGCATCTATATAAAAAACAATTATATTAGTTCGGTTATTTTTAAAAAAGTAATGGCAATTTTAAGTAAAAAAAATTTTAAAAATTTCGAAAATTAGTGATTTTTAAATTTGTCATTTTTTTGGAGGTTTCCCTCATTTACGGGGAACGAGGGATTTTTTTCAATTTTTGAGGATAATGTATTCGACTAGATACGATTTGTGATCTTTTGACGTATTGTTGAAAGAAATCGGTTCGGTGAGAGCTGAGAAATAGTGGCTCTCTCTCTATGGTTTCAATCCGTAGATTGGTTTGCAGCTATCTTCCAGTCTTCTCTCTTATCCGCCATTCTTTTCATTTCCACATATGAGTCACATCCTTGGTCCTTTATTATTTGTTAAATGAATTCCAATCTTGGTCTACCCCTACGATTCTTTCCTTCTACTATAAATTTCAACAATCTTTCGTGTCTCATTATATGACCAATTATATATCCAATCGTTGCGTCTTCTGACTATGTTATTCCATAGTAACTTTCTATCTGATATTCTTTCTAGTACTTCGACATTGGTTACTCTTTCCATCCAATCTATCCTTAGCATCCTTCTATAGTACCACATTTCAAACGCCTCAAGTCTTCTTTTTTCTTCCGTTGTTATTGTCCAGGTTTCACACCCGTACAGGCTAATGCTCCACACATACGTCTTTAATAAGGTTTTTCTTATTTTTAGACTCATGCTTCTTGATGTAAATATAATTTTTCTTTTTGTTAAAGGCTATTTTAGCTTGATAGATACTTTTTATAATTTCATTTCTCTTTCTTCCATCCTTGCTGATTGCGCTTCCCAGGTATGTAAATTCATCTATTTGTTCTATTGTTTGGTTTCATATTTTTATCTGTATTCTTGTATTATTTTTCCTGTCACATACCATTACTTTTATTTTCTTCACATTTATTTTAATTTCCAACTCTTTTTCGAATGTTTTATCCATAGCTTTAATTGGCTCAACTAATTAATTTTTTTGGAGATTTCCCCAATTTACGTAGAACGAGGGAATTTTTTTCAATTTTTGAGGTTAATTTCTTCGACTAGATACGATTTGTGATCTTTTTACGTATCGTTGAAAGAAATCGGTTCGGTGAGAGCTGAGAAAAAGTGGTAACAGACACAAAAAAAAACACATCATAGTAAAACCAATACCTTCTCAGTTTCATATCGAAGCTTAAAATTAAAATAAAATTAGTACCTTCTCAGCTGAGCATCGAAGCTAAAAACATTTAATTAGGTATAAATGAGAATATATGAAAATAATAATGAATTATAATTACGGTTTTAAAACAAACAAAGTGATTATCGTATTAAAATATTCACCTTGTATTGCTAAAATGGAAAATTAAATAAAAGCTTTGTAAATAAGTATTGATAATGTCCAGTATTTATTATAATAACAATTTCATTTTACTCATTGTATGGCCAATAATCGATCATATAAAGAGGTTTATAATTCGTTTGATGTTCAAAGGAGTCAATTGTATCGATATCGTCATATTCATCTTTTAGATCCTTTAAGTTAAAATTTGTAACATCATCTTCTACATTATTTACATCTTCATAATATCCTATTTCAATATTATTTTTATCATTCGTACTAACATTGTATATTTCAGAATGTGATGCAGTATTACAAATACGATCTAAAAGAAATAAAATGACGATTTTAAAAGTGCATAAATTACAAATATTTGCTTTAGTCAATCAAATGATAGCGAATTCGAAATAATTTTTTTCTTTATAATTAGATTTCCTTATATTGTTTAAATTGATTTTTTATACTTTTATTTGCGCTATCAACAGAATTGCATTAATGCTTTTCTTATGATAGTGATTTCAATTACTATCAGATAATATCTATACTGATCCAACTATGCCACATTCCCATTATGGTATCTTATTTTTTTGTTAGTTGTCATATTGTTGAATTACTTTATTTATCTCTATATTATAAGACCGACGACGATGCAACGAATCCTAGAATTTTTGTTATATACATAGCAGAATATATTGTATACAAATAATAAAAAGTATTGAAATAAAACTGCATTTTCACTTACCTAAAACTTTAAAATTAATAAAATCCTTATAAATTGAAACATTAAAAGTTCGAATCTTAAAATTTCTAACAATAAACTTCAAAGATTTTTTCCATTTATTCAAATCGTTTATATAGATATCAACTTTTTTAATGATTTTTTCAAATTCATTTTTAATCTTATCAGCATTACTTTCAGTTAAATTTTTATTGGTTAGAGCTATATCACTTGTAAAGTATAATCTATTTTTGATGAAGAATTTCGAAAGTAATTCAATTAATTCATTATTATATTTAATATCAATTTCGGATAACTTTTTTTGATCAATATAACTGTTTAAGGCTTTATTATATCCATGTAAGACGTCATTTATCATAAATGCCTTTTTAAAAATTAACACGCCGTGAGAAATGAATGTTAATACATATTGTTCTATTTTTCGTCCTATGCCAATAAAATTTGGTTTTAACCAATATTTTACACAATCTGAATTATCTGAAGATGCGACCTGAATTAGGGTTAAAAAGTTGCGAATAAGAATAGCTATTGGTCGAAACGTAGCCCCAATTACCAATTTCATATATATTAAAACATCACTGTAATTAAAATCATATTTTATATACTCAAATACATCTTGTATAGTTAAACGAGTACCGTTAGAGCATTTAACGTTAAGTGGAGTGAATCGAAGTAAATTTAATGTTATGTGTTGATTATTATCTATTTTTATAATATTACTTTTGTTGGTGAGAATCTGTTGGGTCATTATATCATACAACAAAATATTTTCTGGAAGAATACTTTCGTATAAATTCCTTTTTAATGTTAACTCAAATTTGGTGTATATTTTATCCTTGAATTCATTATTTATAGTCATTAGATTAGTAGTAGTATATTCGTTTTTACCAATTGGATAATTAAAACTAACAGTTTTTTCATTCAATGGAATGTTTTTACAATATTTATATATGTAATCTGTTAGTTGTTCTTTAACTGCGAAATGTATCATCTTATAGCCTTCTAATAAATTATTAGCATTATTTTTTTCATCATCATCATTTTGAGCAATCATATTTAAATGACCAGAAACGTTATTTAAGTACATATTTACCGTAATTAAAGGAAAAGAAAAATTTTTTAAATTGTTCATTAAGTCATCCAAAATCATAACAATTACTTTATTGTGTGTTTGAAGTGCCTTGCCATAGTTCATTAGATTTTCTATTGTTAAATATTCTTTATTTTTTTCGAATTTTAACAAAAATCTTTCATTATGGTTAAAAAAGTTTAGAAAATAACGAGAATGAAAGCACTTTATATATTGCACATAATGACATAAGCTTACTTTTAAGGTCACCATTAATACGAAAAGTAAAAAATATTTCATTTTTAAATTTATATTATATGTATAGATGTTTTGCTAATGTTTTTAATTTGAAAAAAATGATACACTGAATTAATATAATTATGAGTATCGTTTTTATGAATTTTGCCTTACCATATTTGATAAATTATTAAATTATAATTGGGAGGAAAAAAATTAATTTTCATTTAAATGCACGTGTTCTTTATTCAACATATTTACTTACATTGTTGACATAATTAATAAATTTATATAGTAATAGGTTAAATAAATTAATTTATAATACTAAAAACGGTATTTTTAAATCTCTCAAATACTAAATTTTTTTATGAATAATTACACTTAAGACTATATAGATAAATATAATCTATTAAATATTAAACAGTTAACAATTATTTCTTTACGACGTGGACATCTTAAAAAAATTCAATGTTAACTGAGAAGGTTTAAAACAAAACCTTGAAAAAGTTGTCAAACTATTGTCTCATGATTATGATTACATACTCAAAGACCTAAGCACTAAATTCTTTTGAGATTTATTAATACCGCTAATGAATTACATATATTCAAATTAATAAAAAAATTTCGCTTTTACAAGAATCTGAAAAGGTATTAATTTTAAAGTTAACATCAATATTATTTTAAGAAAATACTATTGGTTAGCGTTAAAAGAATCGTCCTTTTACTAAAATAGAAAAAATTAAAGCTTTGTAAATATATAATAGCAATTTATAATATTAGATATAAAAGCCTTATAACAATCTCATATTACACATTGTATGGCAATAATCAATTATATAAAGAGATTTATAAATAGAATGATTATTAAAGGAGCCATTTGTATGGAAATCATTTTATCATCTTCATCTTTTAGAAATTTTAAGTTAAATTCTATATCAACTTCCAAATCTTCATAATATCCTTATGAATTTTATTTCTATCATAACACCGTCTCTATAATTCACACGACCACGTTGTAAATTAGCCCAAAATTAATCTAGAGCCAATAATTACCAAGACAAAAATTAAATACTAAAAATATATTCGTAAGTTTCTTTGCGCTGTCTGCCGGCGCGATGTTCGTTAGAACAAAGACATCAAGCTTAATGTCTAGCTACCCAGTAAGTATAGAGTTGCAATACACTTAGTCCAATAAAATTATTATTAAGTTAATTTAAATCTGAAGTAATTGTGACCTTTAGCTCACAATAAATATTTACCATTAAATAAATAATTCAAGTTGAGTTGGGTTTATTATAAAAATAAAATAATTTTAAAATGTTTGAGGTTTAAAATATTAATTGACATTTATTTCCATGGTAAGATAAAATGAAACATCATTATTTAATGAACAAATAAATTTAAAACAAATCATTCACCAATAAAAGTTCCTTTTAATTTGAAAAAATAGTTGAATTTCAAAAAAAAATAAAAAAGACAAATCGCAGATTTTATGTGTTTTGAAATTTCCGAATGAATTGATTTTAATAGGATATATTGGGTTTTTATAGTCAGAGTGTGGGTAATGTAGCGATCTTGGAAGCTGTAGATCTTAATTAATTGTTAAATACGATTGGGTGGACTTAATTGAGAACCTACATATAGGCGTTACTTTAAATCTGTACAATATCAGATTTAACTTTCTAGTTAGCTCGTTATTTTGTGTTTTAAAGAAGGAAACACTGTTTTGGTGATCTTGTAAGTTCATAATATGTGATAAACATGTACAAAAGATAACATCATATAACATTCTAATATTATAAGTGATAACATAATATTACAATATGGAGAATGTGGACTAAGTTACTTTTTAATTGATAAAGTAGAAATGTTTTTGAATTTTTGAGGGTAATAACTTCAACTAGATACGAATTGTAATAATTTGATGTATTGTTGCAAAAACAGGTCAAATGAGAGCTAAGAAAAATGAATGACAAACACAAAAAAAAAACATAGTAAAATAATTCTAACATGAGTAAGAAATTCCTTCACACGAGGGTTGATTACAGTGATGGGGTTCTTTGATTTATTGAAGTTATTCAATCTAAATAAAATAAAAATCAAGCGAATTTTGAATTTTTTTCCTCCTCAAAAAGAACTAAAAAAAATGTAATTTGTCAGGAGTTTTCAAACCTCGTACTCCGAGCGTGAAAGACTAAAGTGTAAGCGACTCGAAAACAGTACATAATACATATTTGGATAAAAAGGACAATTTAAGCTAGTTTTAAAATTCAAACTCGTTTCTCTTAACTTAGGAAACAATATATTCAAAATAAGTTTAAATTTATATTCAATTTAAGTTAGATTCAAATGATCACAACTATTATCTAGTTAAAGTTATTACCCAAAAATATTGAAAAATATCCCCTTAATCAAATAAAAATTTGTTTAATGAGCTCTCTCCAATCAGACAATTAAAATTATTCATTTCTAATATTTTTAAAGTTTTTTTTGTCGAATCAGGTTCGATAATAAGTTTCAACTACATAATTAAATAATTTTTCTTTATAATTTATTAATTTTTTAACTTTATTGTGTGTGTTACTTTGTTTTCAACGATACATCAAATTATTACAATTCGTATCCAGTTGAAGAAATTTTCCTCAAAAACTAAAACTAATTCCACTTTATCATTATGTTTTTAGTTATTTTTTTATATGTAAATACTCACTTTTTAATAATTAGTTATAATATCAAAACTTATAGAAAAACTGATAAAAAGCACTAGTATTATTGCGAAAAAAAGCGTTATAAAATATTGTTTCCTTGGGTGTCCTTTTGGGTTTCTTCCCAGTTATTTTTCCTTCGAAGATGTTGATTATAAAGTCATTGTGTCGGATTATGTATACGATTAATTTTATTTTTCTTGATTCAATCATTTTCATTAGCTATTTTTTTTCTTGCACTTCTTCTAGCACTAGCTAATTTCTTTTTATGTTTATCCATTTTGTCTTTGTCATTTTTCTCCATTTCTATAACTCTAATGCTTCTAGTTTGCTTGTGTCTTTTTTGTCAATTGTCCATGTTTCACTGCCATATAAAAGCACACTCCTGACAAATGTTTTAACGGATCTTTTACGTATGCCAATGCTCAGATGTTTATCAGTATGAAGCTGATTCTTTTTTAGAATGTTTGCTTTGCCAATGTTATTTTTCTTTTGATGTCTGATGTTGATTTGTTATTTGTTAAGCTATGATACTTCCAACGTAGCAGAATTCACGGACTTGTTGTAATCGTATATTGTTTATTTGTATATTAAAATTTATATCTGAGTGCATTTTACTTATAAGCATAGTTTTGGTTTTCATGGAATTTATTTTGATTTTAAATTTATCAAGTGAACTTGATAGAATTTTTAACATATTATTTACAGACTCTTCTGAGGTAACAATGTCATTCGCAAAGAGAATACAATGTATATGTTGACCATTTATTTTCACTTTATTGATCTTGGTTTTCATTATATCTATGCTCATTTCAATGAAAAGATTGAATAGATAGAGTGACAAGAGGCATCCTTGTCCGCTCTTTTCCTTATTCTTGTTTCTTTTACTGATCCATTTACATTTATTTCTGTTGTTTGATTTATATACGTTGAAGATGATCTTTCGTTTATCTTTCCAATCAAATTATTTTTCTCTTAATATCTTTAATAATATTTTTCAATCTACATTATTGAAAGCATTCTCTAGATCAATGAATGTTGCTATAGTATTTCTATTCAGTACAATTTTTCTTTCAAGGATCTGTCTCAATGCTAATATCGTTTCTCTTGTTCCTCGTCTTTTCCTAATCCCAAACTGATCTTCCGATATAATTTGTTATATCTTTAGTTGATAGAATATGTTCTTGATAATATTTAAAAGTATTTTTGAAGCGTGAGAAAGAAGCGCTATAGTTCTATAGTTTCCACATTCCGTTGCATTGCTTTTCTTCGGAACTGTTACAGTTCTACTTTTGACAAAATCCAATGGTAGACTTCCACTATTTAAGCTATCTTATTAGATTTCAAACAATTTATATTTTGTCTTTTCTCCTATATTTTTCAGTAGTTTAGCCAGGATATCGTCAATTCCTGTTGCTTTTTTATCACTCAGTTCTCATAGAGACTTCTCGAATTCATTAATAAATATTTCGGGTCCCTTTCTATCTTTATTTATATCTATTTTATTTTCTATATATCCCTCTTTATTTTTGATCTTCTATTTTCTCTCATATAATTCTTTTATATAAATTTACTCTCTACTAACTTTTCATTTTCCAACAGAATTTTGTCATGTTTATCTTTAACTATGTTCCTGGATGTCCTGGGTTTTTATTGCAGTTTTTTAATTTTATTATAGGCTTTGTTTGTATTGTTGCTTAATAGTATAAAATTGTATAGTATTGTAACCATAGATAGTGTTTATATAAAAAAATTATTTTGGTTCGTTAATTTTCAAAAACGTATGGCAGTATTAAGTACCAAAAAAATATTACAATAGAAGGTGTTTTTTTACACGAAATTTACATTTTTTGTTTAACTATGAAAGCCATTTGCACATAGAAGATAGATAGTCGGGACATATCGTTGAAAGAAATTGGTCCAGTGAGAGCTGAGAAAAAGTGACAGCAGACGTATAAAAAAAAAAACACATAGTTAAGTTAATATCTTTTCACCTACGCATCGAAGCTAAAAAGCTAATATTTCGAGTATTACTTATTTTGATATAACTTACAACTATGAAACTTGAACGACAAGTAGATCTTTAGAAGTATTACATCAATATTATTTTTGTGCATTTTGAGTAAATAAAAAAAAATGATCAGTTATATATTCTCCTATTTCCCAAACTTAACATGCTACAGAAGGTGATAGCCCTCTTTCACATGTTAGGAAGTTAGAGATGATTCTTGACTAGACAAATGATAGACGTGACGAGTATTATGGCCGACTTGCATCAGAGACCAAACACTACTAATGAGAAAATCACAAGAAATATCTCGTTGGCACTACGAGGATCGAATTTGAGACTGAAATATAAATTTCTACTCACTTGGCTAAGCCGACCACTTTATTTTAAGTAAATATAAACGAAACAATTGTTATCAACAAAAAAAAGACAGAAAAATTCACCTCTATACTGTTTTTTGTATACTTTTATAGCATTATTTCATTTTGAAGTAATTGAAGTAATGATATAATAATATTTTAATAGTTTTTAACAATGTATACGATAGTTTATTTAGATTTTACGTATTACAACTGTATAATAAATTACTTATATAATTAAAATGAAAGTATTATAAGCGCTTTGATGAATAAAATTTGATTTTTGATTTATATTTAATGTATTAATATAAATATTTTTCTAATTGGCAACGTCATTTTTTTTCAAATAGTTTTAGAGTTATTTAAAATAATAAAAACTTTTCAAAAATAGCCGAATCTTTATGAAATTTTTATAGAAAATACTAGAGTTTTTTTTTATATTTCCTATTTTGTTTTATTAAACAGTCTTTATTTAAAATTTTACGGCTTGTCAATTAAATAACTACAATAGATGTAACAACACTTATATTAAAAACTATTTTACCTAAATATTTCATATGTAAATTTTAATATAATTTTCAAACATGTAGGATATAATTTAATCAAAAATTATTATTATGAATACAATAATCATTAGTCTACACAATTTCGAAGTATGTAAATAAAAGATATTATTAATTCCGTCGTTGGAATTTATTAAAAAAAATGTAGATATAAAATTTTGGAATGAAACATTTATCATGAAACTTTTGTGAGTTACAAAAACAAAGATATATCAAAAATTTATAATCTAAAAATATTATAAAAGGTGTTTCTTTATACTATCCATCAACAGCATGGATGATGCAACATTAGAATTTCTAAAAATAAAAACATTTAGTAATAATTTAAAAACCTATAAGGTTAAAATAAGTAAAAGAAAAATAAATTTCGATGAGAATATATCCAAAACAGTGTTCTATAACATGTATAATTTATACGAGTAAATAAAATATTTTTGACAAAAGTTAGTTTTTTTCCTAGATTCCAACACTAAAACTTTAAATATGTTTACTTTTGATTGTTCAATAGTAATGAATAATGTCAAATATCTATTAAAATATTTAGTATGTAACCAAATAGTTTATTTTTAGTATTAAATTTCAAATATTAAAATAATCATCAAATACTCTTATAGCTACTCAAATAGTTTGAGTAACTATGGAATATTTTTACTGTTTAATAACTATCCATTAATTTTAATAGTGGACAAATATTAAATATTTTGATAGCTATTCGATATTTCCCATCACAAGGATGATAATAATTTTAAGAATTAAATATTAGTAACAGTCATTTTTTAGGACATATAAGTTTTAAAAAAGTTAGCTGTTAAATTATATAAATTAAATTTTTTTTTAACTATTCTGAAATTATTACATCATATTTAGTAAGAGATGCATAAAATTTAAGTTCCGCTGAGTTTAACCCAATTTTTGCATTTTTAAAGTTAACCTTGAGTGTCATTAAAAAGAAAGCTGCTATTTGAGTATAATTTATTTTGGTACAACTTACAATTTAAAAATTTGAATGTATTATATTCAATAAGGTATAATTGAAGAATTAAAAAAACAATTAGTAAATAATAATATAAATAAATGAGAATATATGAAACTAATAAAGAATAACAATAATTTTCTTAATACAATTACGGTTTTAAAACAAACAAAGTGATTATCCTATTAAAAGATTCACCTTGTATTGCCAAAATGGAAATATAAATAAAAACTTTGCAAATATAAGTATTGACAATGTTCAGTTTTTATTATAAATACAATTTCAAACATCTCATTTTATTCATTGTATGACCAATAATCGATCATATAAAGGGGTTTATAATTTGATTCATTATTAAGAGTGCCATTTATATGGAAATCATTTCTATTATCTTCATCTTTTAAACATTTTAGATTAAATTTTGTAGTATCATCTTTCACAACTTTCGTATCTTCATAATATCCTATTTCAATATTATTTTTATCATTCGTATCAACATTGTATATTTCAGAATGTGATTCAGTATTACAAATACGATCTAAAATTAAATACGGTTATTTAATATTATTAATATTAATTAAATACGATTTTAAAGGTACATGAATTACAAATATGTCGACTAAAGCAAAATGATAGTGATTTCTAAATTAAATTTTTCATCTGATTTTAATTTTTCTTTATGATTGGATTTGAAGATCAATTGATAACGAAAAATGGAAATTTATATAGTTAAACCTATTAAATTAATTAAGTTTAATTTGAAAAAAACTCACGTCAAAAAATTATTGAAAAATTATTTTATTATTAAAAAATTTATTATCAAATTTTACCAATTTCAAATGTTTAAAATTAAAACATTAAGTACCTTTGAATTTTATCGATTAATATTCCATCAATTAATCCACTCACTAATGTACATTTGGAGAAATAATAAAATGAATAATCAATTTTTTATTATCTTTATTTAAACCACAAAAACTAATAAAAGTAGAAATTATAAAACATGTAATATGAGCATTAAGTTGAACGAATAGTGTTCTTCATACATCTGTAAATTATTATTTTCGTAATTAATATTAAAGAATATCCTAAGAAATTAAATTTTTAATTTTTTTGGAGGTTTCCTCCATTTACGGGGAACGAGGGAAATTTTTCAATTTTCGAGGGTAATGTCATCGACTAGATACGATTTGTGATCTTTTGATGTATCGTTGAAAGAAATCGGTTCGGTGAGATCTGAGAAAAGTGGTAACAGACACAAAAAAAAACATATCATAGTAAAATTAATACCTTCTTAACTTCGCTAATTTTCATAATATTTTCAATTTTTTTTACTTAAAACTGCCATAATTTTTTCAAAAATTAACAAATCAATATAACTTTTTTTTTATAGACACATAATGTCCTTACCTATCATTTGGTATATTTTTTTTATAAATCTGACCCTTTACCTGCCCACAGGATTTAAAATGACAACTTTATCACAAAAAATTAATTTTTTCAACTTGACATTTGAAAATGTTCCGGAAAGTCTGACACTTTTATATATATAACTTAAATTAATGCTAATGTAATGTACTTTATTATGCAAAAAAAAAATTCGACTATAGTAGGGTAATTTGGAGAGAGCTGGTTCCCCCCGCCTATCCCACTCACCTTCCATGCGGTGGAGGAAGTGTACGGGGGAGATTAAATCTAACGTAAACTAACCTAATGCAATGGTGGGGGAGAACGATGAAACCTTACGTAAACTAACCTAACGGTGGGGGGAGGGAGAAGATGAAACCTTACGTAAACTAACCGAATGGTGAGGGGCGAGGGAGAGGATGAAACCCAACGTTTTCTAAGAATTTTATCTTCGACTACCAGACGCTTTGGTAAGCATATTTCTCACATTGAATGTACAAATAATTTCTAAGAATTTTAACATCGACTACCAGACGCTTAGGTAAGCATATTTTTCAATATTAAATATGTTGCCATATAGTAATGATCATTATCGTATGAATTAGACGTTAAATAGAAATTATGATAAATATTTTTATGAGAACATTGCTATAATCGGTTACCAGATGCTTAGGTAAAANGCTATAATCGGTTACCAGACGCTTAGGTAAGCATAGTTCCAACATCTAAGGTACCACCGTTCAGTAACAATGATTATCGTATGTATTTTATGAGAAAATATGTCACCACTGGTGGTGTTTCACGCCTACGCATTTTATTCTTTACTATACCATCAAATGTACAGCTATAATTTCTAAGAATTTTATCATCAACTACCAGACGCTTAGGTAATCATATTTTCATCATCAAAGATATTATATTATAATGCTCATATGCGACTTATTTTGCGCCGCCCTTACCACTTAAAAAGCGTCTCACTAATCTCATTATAAGCCTCCCGTTCTTATCAAAATAAGAAATCGAAAGGTGTGTGTTGGTTATCAGTGAAACAATTTGATAACAATTAATTTAATATAACACCTCCATCAACATTTAAATTAGCGTATCAATCAGTATCTCACTTGATATCACCCAAATCAATTTATTTATGTATTCTCTGAAATATTATTTTCTCTATCCATCAATAGTTGTTATATATACGTTTTCATTCTAGTGTAAAAACCATAATTCCTTTGATATTTTATTTATGATAATTTACCTTGAAGTCAGCACCTCTCACATCAAAGATGTGAGCATTCCCCCTCTCCTATTATTCAAAGTTGGTTTATAACACATTCGTTTGTGGAAAATTAATCATATTATAACTGTTTTCTTATTTGTGCGTAATCAGTATGCTATTCAAGATGAACATGATGAAAATGACTACGTGAGGAAAAGATACAAGAATGACTATTCGGAATCAACCTCAACCTGAGTTTGCTGTACTGACTACATCGGTCTTCAATTTCAGTTTCATAGAGCGAAAATTTTTGCATATAGGTTGTACATGGGTAATTGATCGATACGTTCCAATTATAATAATCATAACACCAAGTATATACTTTTGGATGTCGGATAATAAATTTATAAACTTTTTAAACATCATTGATGAACTTATTTCGTTTAGGGACGATTCTTGTAGATCAAAAATATATCTGAGTACGATGTTTAATAATATTGTCAAATCAAAATGTGTTCTGGAAAAGTTATTTATCCATATCGAATAAAGGTGTCGAAGAACGGAAAACGGTGCGTGTATCGTTAACTAACGAAAACCTATTTTGAAAGATAAGAAATGAAACTATGTCTTCTGGAAGTGATATAAGAAAAATACGAAACTTGTAACTTGCTATCAATGCAGAGTAAAGAAATCAATGAAAAAGCAAAGGATATGGTGATAAATAAGTTTTTTTTGTTATCTGAAAATTTAGTCTATTCAATTGTAAAAACCATTACAAACGATTACAAAGGCATAATGAAGCGTATATGAGAGAAATTCGTAGTGGATTTTAAAAATCAAACAAATCAGAATATTTTAGACACAATGAATAATTGTGCTTAAAAAAACTGTTAGCTATTCACAAACTGTTCCATTATTTTGTAAGCTTTCAGTTATTTCTAAAAATAACTATAAGAGATAAAGAAAGAAGAAAGATAAAGATCTGTCATTGGTTTCAGTAAATAATGAAATACACCGTATCAACAAATTGAAAAGTTTATAATATTAAATCAATACACAAAAATTCCAGATCTTTTTTTCATAATTAATTAACAATAAAAATATGTATTAATAATAATGAAATTTAGTAGGGTCACTATGTATGATTTTAAGATTAAAAAAAAAGTTATTATTAATATGATCAAATATTTATTTACTTAATGTCAATAAATTTTTTTTTCAACAGTGTATTTTAAATTTTTCTTGGTGGGAGGAGGGGTGCTAAGCCCACAACAAGATTTTTGTGTTGAATTTGTTAATAATTAAATAATAAACGATTTTTGTATAAAAGGTGTATTTGTATCTCTAAATGTTTGTCAAATATAATGTAGTATTCGTAAATATTCCAATTTCGATAAATCGATAAAATATAGTATAATTTTAAATATTGCTCGAAAACAAAAATGTATGAGGACTAAACTTATAGTCCATAACATTGTCAACAATTTATATTCTATAATTTTTTTCTATGATCACTCATTTCTGAATTAAGTACAAAACACTAGAAAACTACCCCTATTGTCCAATTTTCAACCATTTTTCAGTAGGCACAGGTTAAACTTGTCTGATATAAACAAATTTGGGTGGTGTGACCAAAGAATTTCCAAAAGAAATTTTTCTTAATCTATAACTAAGAACCACTCCAATTTATACATGTCCCAACTATGCCGCGTCCACACTGTGCCTCGACCCCAATGTGTTATGGTTTTTTTTTTAATTTATACTATTGAAATCTCGCTATGTAATACCGATGTTAAATTAATAATTTGGGAGGGTTTTTTCCCATTTATGGGGAACGATGGAAAATATTTCAATATTTGAATAATGTTAATAATATTTGAGTAATGGCTTCAATTAGATACGATTTGTTAACTTTTGTTATATTGTTGAAAATATTAGATACAAATTTCTCTAAACTAAACGGTATCTACAGATTTGCATCGAAGCCTTTCTTATGATAGTGATTTTAATCATGGTCAGATATCTACTATACTTGTCCTAACTATGCCACGCTCACACTATACCACGACCTACTGTGCTACCGTTTTTTTACACATATTTTTAAAGTTTTTAAGCCCTCTGTATAAAAAAAATAGCCCGATTATTTAAAAAAAAGCGTATCGAATGAATAAGTACACATAAAGAATGTTTTTACATTTTTTCAGATTTTTGTAACATTTATATAAAATAAAAAAAAAAAATACCTAAGGTTTTAATAAAAAAAAACCCAGCACGGGGCGTCGCAGCAACGTGGTGCCGTGGTGTAGTTGGATCAAGTATAAATGATATCTGACAATGATTAAAATCACTATCAAAAATAAACGCTTCGATGCAAATCTTTAGATTTTGTTTAATTTTAAAAAAATTGGTGTTTTATTCCAAAAGCTACTTGATCTGCTGGTTCCTTATTAATATCTCGATTAAGATAAAGTATGTCGAATGAAAAAGGGTTTATTAAAAAATATTATTTCTCATAAAAAAATTGTGTGGATACATACACTTTTCAATAAGTTATAGTATTATAAAGTTAAATATAATATAAAAAATAAAATCGAGAATTTTCACACGAAAATAGCATTCGATAGCCATTTTCGCAGTGAAGACAAGTCCAGAGGTCAAATTTTTTTTTTTCAAATTAAAGTATATTACATAAGCTTTAATTTAAGATATATATAAAAGTGTCAGTCTTTCCGGAACATTTTCAAAAGTTAAGTTGAAAAAGTTCTACTTTCTATACGCATTTTAAAAGGTTTGCACCCCCCCTGTATAAAGGGAAATGGTCCGATTTTAAAAAAAAGTATGTCGAATGAAAGAAGTATATATAAAGTATTTATCATTAAAGAATAAAGTTGATTCATGCATTTTTTAAAAAGTTATAGCAACATAATGTTAAAAAATGTAAAATATAATATCAAGAATTTTTTCACAAAAATAGCATATTTTTGCATACGGTAGTCATTTTCACCATGAAGACAAGTCCAGAGGTCAAATTTTTTTTTTTCAAATTAAAGTATATTACATAAGCTTTAATTTAAGATATATATAAAAGTGTCAGACCTTCCGGAACACTTTCAAAAGTTAAGTTGAAAAAGTTCTACTTTCTATATGCATTTTTTATATTTGAAGCCCCCCTGTATATAAGGAAATAGTATGATTTAAAAAAAAAGTATGTCCAATGAAAGAAGTATATAAATACTACTTCTCATGAAAAAATTGTATTGATCCATACATTTTTAAAAAGTTATAGCACTTTAAAGTAAAAAATGTAAATTATAAAATCGAGAATTTTCACAAAAAAATAGCATTTGATAGCCATTTTCGCCGTGAAGACAAATCCAGAGGTCAAATTTTTTTTTTTCAAATTAAAGTATATTACATTAGCTTTAATTTAAGATATATATAAAAGTGTCAGACCTTCCAAAACATTTTCAAAAGTTAAGTTCAAAAAGTTAATTTTTTGTGAAAAAGTTGTCATTTTAAATCCCCCCTGTGGGTAGATAAAGGGTCAAAATTACAAAAAAAATATATCAAATGATAAGTAAAGACATCAAATATCTATATATAAAAAAAAGTTATATTGATATGTTCATTTTTAAAAAAGTTATAGCATTATTAAGTTAAAAATATTGAAATGGTATTTAATTTATTTTACAAATTAAAAATTGGTGGTTTTGATTACAATTCGTTAACAGTAGAAGTATTTATTCGTTTCTGTTATTAAACAACAATTTAAAATTTATATAAATATTAATATATACAAAAATAAACATATTCATTTTTATGTACTATTTAGTATGTGTACGATTAGTGGTCGTTATATTTCTAACCTTAATTTCAGTTGTATTGGTGAAGCAGTGTTCATTGATGTAGGAGTTCAAATATATTTGATATTCGTGCGTATTTATTCGCTGTTCTCTCAAACATAGTTTTTTGATATTTCCATTTAATTCATCATGAAAAATCTTATTGTTACTTGTTAGTTCTGTTACGTCGCTATTTAGGGGTTGAGCCTAAATGCCCGTCGACAGTATTCTAAGGGACCAACGGGGGATAGCTGGCTAGGCTATATCTACCTTAGGTACTGAAGTTTCCTATTTAATTTATATTCCCTTAGAGGAACTACCAAGGGTCGCACTACAATATATATATATAACACTTTAGGTTAACAACGATATAAATAAATATTTATTAAGCAATTGAAATATTAAATGGATAATACAACCTGCTGGACACCTAGAGATGTTATAATCCAACAGGGAGCTGACGGCGACACACACACACACTATAATATACGGGGTAGCGAAGTTAAGTTAATTATCAGGCAAAAGTAGTGATCGCGAAGATGGTAAAATGTCAACTGTCGATAGGGATATCTTATTATGGCACATTGGCCGTGAATTGCAAAAAGTGTTTATGTGTGCAGTCCGCCCTCCTGTTAGTATTGCTGTATGTCACTGTGTTAATTATATATATATATATATATATTAAACGGTACAACGATGTTATGGGAGACAGAGATATGGGCACATGCAAATGTGATCGTATCAGCTGCTCCCCCTACACTTAAGGTCTGACCCTAGACCTTATAACAAAATAACTTTGGCAAAATGGTGCTATGTAGGAAAAGAAAAAATTTTTTAAAATAAAAAAAAATTTGGAGGGACATTAGTGTCGTAATAAGAACCTCTGGGTTTTTGATGTCCACACTCCTTAATTCACAAGCTTTTGAGCATTGGAGGAGCTTCCTTCGTGTGGGCTCTCAATAGTCGGCTACCAAGCGGTTCCTATGAAAAGCCCGGCCCTGTCGTCGACTTCTTGAATAGTCTCGGGGCCCCAAAGAGTATTCTCCGTGTTCTCGAGGACTGTTCAGAACACTAACGCTTATTATTAAAAAAATTCAATAATTAAAAGGGGATGTTGGGGTACCGAATACAATTATAAGCAATGCATGCACAATAAATGATAAATGTTCATGAATTAAAAAATAATAATAATTTATGTTATTTATGACAATAAAAAAAAATTAACTAAGTTAACCTAATGTATGTAGCCAAAACGTTGTCAAAAACTTGCATACATTTACAATAGGTGTCTTAAATTAAGTTAAGCATGCTCGATAATAGTACTAATGTATACAGTAAAATATATGCGAAACATACACAGTGACCATCTCATAAAATTCAGTGTCCATTTATTATATATAAAAAAAAAAAAGAAATACACACAATAGGGTATTTTGATTTAGGCTGACTTGCGCCTTAGTTGCGGGACGATTATATTATATAAATTATCCTATAATAAGGGTAGCCGTAATAACGGCTGTTTAAAAGACCACGATTTTTGTGCTGTAACAACTTAGTTAACTTGTATATATTAAATGTGCATGTCGAATTAATTTTATAAAGAAATAATTTATTTAAAAATATTAGCTGGCTCGCTCTATTAGTACCAATTGTAATTATAAGTAATGGCTATTCAATAAGGTCATAATATGTTAACAAAAGGATTTATTGTTGTAAACATATGAATAGAGTCCGTTATTCAAATTTGTCACGTAAGATTATAACTAAGATTATAGGGATGTGGGAATGTGGGGATGTGGCGACCGTTGACTGTATAGTGTTGTTCATTTTATGTTTGACCTATTTGGACTGAAGATGCCTGGAATGTTATATTGGAAATCATGTTTGGTAAGTACCACAATAAAATAATTTTTTTTAATTTAATAATAATAACCAAGGGTTTTATTTGCCACAAATATTCTTTCAAATTCAATTTTTTAAAATTCGACACTATTTATTTTTCAAATAGTTTATTTAGAAGTACATTTTCTTAAACCTCGTGTATCGTGCATTTTATATCACCTTATAGTATCGAATAAAAGTAATTTCATGAAATATAATAAATAAAGGGAAGTCGGGCTAAGCCGATCGAAATAATAAAAGTTATATTATAACATTGTTTGTTAATTAGAATAAAATTATGCCATTATAAAAATATGTCGATCTAGTCGAACGGAATAATAATAATAAGCCATAAGTATCAAAGAAAATAGTTAATTAAAATTAACATTATAAGTAAGCCATAATTTTCAAATAAAATAATTCAAATATGCCATAACGTAATTTATCGGACTGGCCGAAAATAATTATAAAATATATATATGCCACAAATTAAATTAATTAACGGACTTGCCGAGAATAATAATAAAATATATGCCAAAATCAAATTATCGGATTTACCGAAAATAACAGTAATATAAATATGCCACAAAATCGGTTATACCGAATAAAATAATATATAATAATGTTCTAATGAACTAAGTCGGACTTTGCCGAATTTAAGTAAAAATATGCCACAAAATAATAAATCGGACTTGCCGAATATAAATAATAGTATACATATAAGTATATAAGTATGCCACAATATAATAAATAAATCGGACTTGCCGAATATAAATAAATATATGCCACAATATAATAAATCGGACTTGCCGAATATAATTATAAAATATAATAAATAAACAGACAATGCTGTAATGTGGCTGGGGCCCCAAAATAATAATATAATAATAATAATATAACAATACTATATATTTCAATAGTAATAGTAATAAGGACTTATTTTT
>NW_026099576.1:11478579-11479442 GCF_025091365.1 Daktulosphaira vitifoliae | reverse complement strand
AAAAAAAGTAATAATATCGACAATGATTATTATACATCTTATAATTCTTATATTTTCGGAAAATTGTTAAATTGTAATTATATTGTCATCTTATTACTATACATATTTTACTATTTTAGTGCTAGCCCGGGCCGAGATTTGAATGGATTTTATATTCTAGAAACGAAAGGTTTTAACTGGTCTACGTGAACAGGCGACTCGACCAGAATATTGTTTTTTGGCAGATTTATCAAAAAACTATATGGACCTATTTTCTTTAAAATAATATAAGGGCCTTCATACCTATCTGAAAATTTATTACCCTTTACCGGGACTTTAACTAAGACTTTGTCTCCCGCTTTAAACGAGTGAAAATTATTCGATGATAATAGTTTTTGTTTAGTTTGTTCGGATTGTTTCTCTAATAATTGGGGTAATGATTTTCTAATATGTTTGATTTTATTAATTTCATCGATAACGTTCCCATCGGAAGGGGGAATTAGTGCAATATCAAACATGCTTTTAGGATTATAGCCGTGAACTAAATAAAATGGCGTATAATGTGTATACAACGTACGGTAAATAATCTACCCACTTATTGTTATCCTGAACGTAATGTGATATCATGTCTATAACTGTTTGATTTTGCCTCTCCACCTGACCTTGTGAAGTAGGCTTGTACGGAATTCCGAATTTTTTGTCTACCCCAAAAGCGTCCATTAGGTCTAAAACTGTCTTTGACGTAAAATGAGTTCCATTATCTGACCTAATTATCCTAGCCGAACCAAATCTTAAAAATAAGCCTAAAAGAAACTTGTTGGTACTACGCGCATTGGCATTTGTAAATGGTTGAGCTACGCAAAATTTTGATAAACGATCAGTAG
>NW_026099576.1:11388033-11478479 GCF_025091365.1 Daktulosphaira vitifoliae | reverse complement strand
AAAATGCTTTCATGGTCCTCTTTTTTTCTCTCTCTTAATTTCTTAAGTCTCATTCTTCTCTGGGCTTCTGAATTATAATATTTAATTAGTACATTTTTCATTGCCTGCCAAGTAGGAATATCCACTTCTGCTTCTTTATTTTCAAACACTGTCTGTGCCTGGCCTTTAAGGGAAAGTGGTAACATAACAAGTTTCATATTATCATCCCAACCGTTAGCTTTCGCAACTCGTTCGAAATTTGAAAAAAATCTAATAATATCCTCCGATAATTTACCCGAGAACTGTTGTGGTAAAATTGAGCTAGCCATAGTAGTTATTAATTTAACTGGTTTATTTTCTAAAAGTTTTGATTGCGCAGAAATAGGTTTAGGTTCTACGGTGACCTCGCGTGAAATTTCTGATGGTTTAGCTAAAGGAAATTTGACAACGGTTTTGTCGAGATCGGTAGGGGTGTTCGATTCACTCGAAGAAGCGCTTTTTGTGCTTAGTGGAACCGGCAGAGTACTTGGAATTTTATCAAGTTTTTCTGCTTCGGAGTCCGAATCAGATTCGTATTTTTCTGAGAGGGGTGGTTGTTTGAAAACAGAACGTAATTTATTTATCAAATCTTTAGTGTGACTATTAATCGGCTGTTCTGCGTTTAAAAATGACAAAATATTAAGTAATTCCCCTTTTGTACAATAACAAAAATAATAACCTTTCGTATCTTTTTTTAAAATTTCAATTTTTTCTAAAAGGGAGATTTGTTGAAACTGTTTCGGTAAATAGAGCCGTTTACTTTCTCGTTTATAAACTTCGAATATAGTGCTTTCGTAAATTAAAGTTGCTCCTACTGGAAATTTTATAAAAGCGGTATGATCAAAAGCCTTAGAAACAGAAATACCCCTTTTCTTTCCAAATGAACTAATAACCTGATCTGGTGTTAGTTCCAAAATATTACTATCAAAACCTAATAGATTCCAAACTCTTTCGGTAATTCTACAAGTTTGATTATTAAAGGTGCGTTTTAAATAATAACTATAGAGAGGCATATAAACGTATATAAAAGATTATGTAACTCAAAGACTTAATTTATAGTTATACCTAACTATACAATTGTTACTATTATAATAAAGTGAGCCAATAATAAATAAAAAATATTTAATTTATAAATTAACCGTGAAAAGCGGTATATAAAAATTGTAGTACACTTAGGGGGGGATCCCTCACTGAAAGTTTAAAATAAAACAGAGAGATCGGCGCCTCCACCAATTGTTACGTCGCTATTTAGGGGTTTAGCCTAAATGCCCGTCGACAGTATTCTAAGGGACCAACGGGGGATAGCTGGCTAGGCTATATCTACCTTAGGTACTGAAGTTTCCTATTTAATTTATATTCCCTTAGAGGAACTACCAAGGGTCGCACTACAATATATATATATATCACTTTAGGTTAACAACGATATAAATAAATATTTATTAAGCAATTGAAATATTAAATGGATAATACAACCTGCTGGACACCTAGAGATGATATAATCCAACAGGGAGCTGACGGCGACACACACACACACTATAATATACGGGGTAGCGAAGTTAAGTTAATTATCAGGCAAAAGTAGTGATCGCGAAGATGGTAAAATGTCAACCGTCGATAGGGATATCTATTATGGCACATTGGCCGTGAATTGCAAAAAGTGTTTATGTGTGCAGTCCGCCCTCCTGTTAGTATTGCTGTATGTCACTGTGTTAATTATATATATATATATATATATATTAAACGGTACAACGATGTTATGGGAGACAGAGATATGGGCACATGCAAATGTGATCGTATCAGTTCATTAGAGAAAAAAACAAAAACAATGTGTTCATTTTTTAATAAACAAATATCATTATATATGTTGTATTTATATATGGAACAATCTCTTTGTTCTAACTTATAGTTATAGTAGTTCAATAATAACGCAAAATGTAGTTAATAAAGATATAATCAATCAAAATAAAACATATAAAATATTGATACACTTAAAAACGGATAAATAAATAATACACAAAATAAAAACTTAATGTCACAAACGTACCACACGGAAAGAGATTACCTTCGGTACTGCCGAGGTCTTCTCTTTCTTTCACCTCTCTTCAATTCATTCCATTTCATCTTATATACTAACATATTTTCTTTTTCTTTTTATAAAATTCATATAGTAATCATTTTCAAAAATGTTTATAAATATTTACTTCCTGATAGTAACAATAATTTGGGAATTACAATTAATCTAAACATTACAAAAGTGTTCTACATCTAGGTTTACAAATAATAGACTATATTATATTTTTGTAATAATAGATCAAGAAATTCATAGTTAAACCAAACATTACAAAAATGCTTTGTTTTCAATTTTACAAAATAATGACCTATATTACACATATTTCATTTCTTTTTAAAACATAACTAACCAATTTATTTTATCTTCTTATCACTTTGTTAAGCATGACAACATTTTTCCAGCGCCGCCACCACATAACGCGAACGCAAAAGTGCCACACGATGTTGCCACATATTATACAATAATACGAGTAATAATACAATAATATTACATTTACAACATTTCATCTAAACTGTACCATTACAATATAAAAAAAAAAATTATTTTACAAAAATTGTAATTTTTTATTAACTTTGATGTCTATTTTCACCACGAAGACAAGTCCAAAGGTTAATTTTTTTTTTTTTTTAATTAAAATATATTACATAAGCTTTAATTAAAGATATATAAAAAGCATCTATAAAAAAAAAAATTATATTGATATGTTCATTTTTGAAAAAGTTACGTTAGTTTTTAGTAAAAAAAAATGAAAAAATTTCGAAAATTAGCGATTTTTAAATTTGTAATTTTTTTAGAGGTTTCCCCCATTTACGGGGAACGAGGGAAAATTTTTCAATTTTTAAGTAAAATTTCTTTGACTAGATACAATTTGTGATCTTTTGATGTATCGTTGAAAGAAATCCGTTCGGTGAGAGCTGAGAAAAGTAGTAACAGACACAAAAAAAAACCCAGCACAGTGTGGACGTGATAAAATCGGGTGCAGTATAAATCATATCTTTTTTTTTTTTTCTCGACCGGCTTATTGTGAGTCGCCCTAAAACTACTGTTAGGCATTACTATACTAAAACATTAATTTTTGATGATATAAATAAATTTAAATAAAATCATTTTATATATTTTAAAAATTATTTAAAGATTTAAAAAACAATTTACCAAAGTGTCAAATGCCACGTATATTCTACATTAATAGAAAATAAAAATAACATATATGCTTAAACATCTGATGTATTATAATAATATACGTACACTTTTATAATTTTAGAGTTAACTAAACATTTCCCATATTATATCGAATAATATTTTACAAAATTTAAATTAGAGTTTTAACAGATTCGTGTTGATTGCCGTACTTCATTATTATATTTATTTATTTAGAATACATAAGATTTTCTTTAGAAAAATTTATTCCTGAGACTATCTTCAATATCTTTAGTGTGTTATTATTGATTTTATGTATAAATAATAAAATATTTTTTATATAATATATAAAACCCTAAATTGAGAAAAATATTTATTGAGTGCTTATTTGTATTGTAATTATAAGTATTCAAATGTTTCTTTAAATTCCAATTCTAAATTCAAAAAATAATAATTTTTAAGTCATTGAATTTATATTTTAATTAATATATGTTATTATAAATACCTGGATCTATTGGTTCCGTTGGTGTTGGTATGAATGTTTCTTCAGTAATTGGATCAAATTTAAATCCGAGTTGAAAATAATTTTCTTTAATTACTGTTTTTATATAATTTTTAATTTTTTTGGTTAGGAATTTAATAAATAATAATTTTTCATCTTGGTCAATAAAGGCTTCATATTCTTGAGACCATTCATCCCATAAATCATTTGTATCACAAGGTACAAACTCACAATAGGATTTAATTTGTACTTGTAAAACTATTATTATGTTTTTAGAACATAATCTTACCATTTGTAATATGCTATAGTAAGTCGTTAAATCATCACGTGATATATTTTGTTCTTTTAATTCGTCAAGAATATTTTCTATTTTTTCTAATAAAGGACTTATCATAAAGAATTTATTTAGAATAGTCAATGGATAGTTATGTATGTTATCCAAAGCTTCAATTGCTCCTTTCATCAATGTTGCCATTGGAACAATTAAAATGGAGATTATGTTTATGAGTTCTTCTGTCCAAATTATTCCATTAAGATTGTCGTTTTCTTGACAATTTTGTAATATGTTGCTAATAACTGATGTAAAAAGATTTTTTAAAACTTTTATATATGTGCATCCAAGAAATACAGTCAAACCTCGTGTTTTTTGTTCACAATTATTGCCATTTGTTTGTGTTTCAAGCAAATTGTGAGGATAATATTTTTTACCGTAGTATTGTATAAAGTTGATATCGTTTAAATTTTTCCATCCTGAACATTGTAGTAACTTACGAAGTTTGTCTACTTTCTCTTTATTACACCAATCTCCTTTTGTATATATTACAAAAAATAATAAAATACATAAATGGATAAGTTTTAATAACAACATTGGAAAATAAATAATAATAATAATGATTGAAATTTTTCGGTTCAAATATAATTCGACAAAGTTCTATAAGACCTGTATTTATCTTGTTCTTTATTTATAAATAGTAAGATAAATATTTATGATAAATCAACTTTCGTATTATAATAATATTCTTTTAGTTTTTTTAATTTTAAAGCTATTATACCTCTTAAATATTTCCGATATTATTTCCAATAATAATTTACACAATTCAAAGTTGATGTTCTTTTTTGATGATTCTTTTAATATGATTAATTTTTAATACTATATAATTTATAAAAATTGAGTATTTGTTTAGACAATTATATTCCTATGAATATCCTAAATATATGTGTGTTAATTTATTAGTATTTTTAAATACAAAAAAATAAATTAGATTTTATATAATAAATTAAGCCCGATATTGATAAAATTACTCGAAAACAAAGCAACACAAATATTAACTGAAACAATAGTTATAGGAATTTTTTATTTAAGTACAGTAGAACCTCATTAATCCGGAATAATTAGGGCTCTAGGTTGTCCGGATTAAGCGAAGTCCGGACTAATGAGGTTCTATTGTATTAGTATTATATGAAACAGGCACAAAAATTAAGATATCCTGCTACGGTATAATTTATTTATTGTAATGCCATCATTTAGTACATATCGTACTAAATGATTAAATTATTAACGTGTTTAACCTACAAAAAAATCACAAAAAAGTATATAAAATGATAGGTGATGTTTGTAGTATCACATTTTAATACAAGTAATAAATAATGCATATACTTAATAAAAATATATCTTAAAATTAGTGTTCCCTCATGGACTATGCATCGGTATATAGTTTACTTTTAGTTACAATTCTATATCAAATCTAGGCCTTTTTACATTTTTAGTCTCTCAGACTAAAGAATTATTATTCATCTTATTTTCGGCCGAAAACTTCTTTAAAGATAAAAACATTTGATTTCAGAAAACATATTAGTATTTAATTTATTTATTTTTATTATACACCTTTCAGATTTAGAAAAAATTTTTACTAAACAATATTTGTACATAATTTTCAAATCTAAATTTTATAATTTATATAGATTTTGTAAAAATTTGTCGATTACGCTAATAAAGACTGAATTAGGCAAAAAATTAGAATCGGGAAAAATCAGTGTATTTATGTGTTTTATTGATTATTCAATTAAATATGCAATATAGAGTAAAAAATAATATAACATATTTTGTAGAAAATACATTTTTAAACTAATTTTATTCAGTAATTTTTTTTGATTCAAGTAAAATTTAACAAGTTATACGTAAAAAACTAATTTTTACCCCTATTTATTAAATTTTAACCCTTCTGCGGCACAGGAAAAAATTATTGGACAATCACGAAACTTCACAAAATGTATTTTTTTAACATTCTTTTGCGTCCTGATTGAATTTAATAAAAAAAAATGACTTATGTAGATAAGGACCATCCTAGTACCCACATATACTGAGGAAAGCAACTTTAATGTTCGCACACAACTATTTTACTCTTTAAAAATGTGCATTTTTAATATAAATGTAGAATTAAGAATATGCAATTAATTTTCTTCTTTTAATTAATTTTAGTAGGGGGTGCGATCGTCCCGACGTCCAAGCCACGAGCCACCACTGATAAAAGTCTATACAAAGTGATCGGTTTATCATAAATCATTCGATAAATCACAAAGTAAATATAAAAATGGAAAAATAAAATTTGAATTCCGTTAGTTACAAATAATAAGAACATTTTTTAATTTATGAACAAAAAAACATACATGCAAAAAAAATTTAAAAAAAAAACAAGTTTTCCTAGTTGTTTTAAATTTTTATTTGGAAAGGATTCATAATTTGAAAAAAACTCAAATAACCTTTTTTATAGAAGATATCACATTAATTGATATTACTTTAGTACAATTTCTGTGTACAATTAAAATTTAAGACACTGGAAAAGTATAATTGAAAACTATATCATTTTTTTAAAAATTTAAGTGAAACTAATTTTTCTTATTTTTACGAAAAAATATTAATTTTACAAAAAAATAATAAATTACCTTATTTTTTGTTCACATTAAGTTCTATAAAAATTGTTCTTTGTGTTTTTAGCGAAACTTCAAAAATAAAGAGCGTGCACTCAAAAAAAGAAAATCCACCCTATTTTTGAAGAACTTCAACCCCTTTGAGGCACGTGAAGGGGTTGACTTATTGTACTTAAATTTTACCAGTTTCATATTTTCAGTGAACCTAGCGAAATTTTGAGCCCATAACTCTGAATTTGTGAAGTTGAAAAATAAGGACCACCCTAATATATATCTTAAATTAAAGCTTATGATATATACTATATTATGAAAAAAACATTTTAATGATGAAAACGGACATCAAAGTTAATAAAAAGAAATACGATTTTGGTAAAAAAATTAATTTTTATACTTTTTACTTTATAACGCTATAACTTTTTTTTTTAATTGGACCAGTATCCTTTATACATGGAGTGTTCAAAACTTAAAAATTTTTTCAACTTAATTTTTGAATGTGTTCTGGAAGATCTGACACTTTTATATATATCTTAAATTGAAGCTAATTTAATATACTGAAGTATGAAAGAGAAATATTTCAGACTTTAGTTTGTTTTCATGGTGAAAACTAACATCAAAGTTAATAAAAAGTAAGTTTTGCAAAAAAAATCTTTTTTTTATATTAGCTGCAATGCGAAGCTAAGAAGGTATTAATTTTACTATGATCTGTTTTTTGTCTCTCACTACTATTTCTCAACAAGCTTAAATTTCTTTATTTTATTTTTGGTCGAAGATTGCGATGTACGGTTGCCAAGTCAGTAACACTTGTGTCTTACGCGCTTAGAGTACGAGCCGTCACTGAATTTTATTAATAAATAATAAAAGTAAGTATTTTTTATATTATAATTTAAAACTGTATTTCCGAAAATTGAATTAATTTATAATAAATTTATATATTTATAATGACCAATGCGTCAAAAGAACATGATTTAATCATGTTTAACTTTGTCGTACGTCAGTAGTGCCCCAACGTAGACACAAAAGTTTTACACAAATTAATTAATGGTTTTATATATATATATATATATATATATATATATACGAGTTCGTCGTTCAAGCTCTTCTCGAGTCTTCCCGTTGGATAAACTGATCAGCCCCAATCCCTCATATTAGTGAAGTACTAAATGGGTAAAGTTTAGACCCGTCAGCACGGTCTAGCTCAAAAGTAGCAGGTCCTTGTCAGCCACCAGCACAAATATCTTTTCACAATACCTATTAGAGGACGGCTAAGCCCAAAAACCAGCCAGCACGCACACTAATTATTAAAATTGACTAAAGGACCAGTAGTCCAACCTCGACTCTTGCCGCACATACACAAATTTTAATATAACGATGGATATAAAGTATTTACTCTCAAGTACAGATTTTTAAATAATAATTTTATTTATATAAAGTAAAAACATAAAGCCAAATAGAATATAAAAATTTAACACAAAATTAATTAAATCTTACAAAAAAATACAAAGTTACTCGCACACCAACGACCTAACCCGTAATTCGATGTTTTTTCATCAAAACGTCCAGTCTCGTCCAGTCCAGTCCCTCTATACTTTTCATGTTTCCCTTTTATATTCTTTTTCCCACCACTATTAATTTGCATACCCTGCATTTCCCTTTTATATGAAATTATTATGTTGCTTACGAGTTCAAAAATTGCTTACTACTATTGTAAAGCTTATATTATACTAAAATCGACGTAATTCAATACTTCCTCACCAAATATTGAAAACAATTTCTTTAATTCTAGCAATTTAAGCAAATATCTCAAAATTACGCCACTGTAAAAAGTGGTCAAAACAACTTTTAGCTTCGATGCGAAGCTGAGAAGGTATTGGTTTTACAATGATGTATTTTTTTTTTTTTTGTATATATGTTACCACTTTTTCTCAGCTCTCACCGAACGGATTTCTTTCGACGATACGTCAAAAGATCACAAATCGTATCTAGTCGAAGACATTACCCTCAAAAATTGAAAAAATTTCCCTCGTTTCCCGTAAATGGGGGAAACCTCCAAAAAAATTACAAATTTAAAAATCGCTAATTTTCGAAATTTTTTCAATTTTTTTTACTAAAAACTACCGTAACTTTTTCAAAAATGAACATATCAATATAATTTTTTTTTTTATAGATGCTTTATGTCTTTACCTAAAATTTTTTTAAATTTCACCCTTTATCTGCACACAGAAGGGGATTTAAAATGACAACTTTTTCAACTTAACTTTTGAAAATGTTCCGAAAGGTCTAACACTTTTATATATCTTTAATTGAAGCTTATGTAATATACTTTAATTAAAAAAAAAAAAAATTAACCTCTGGACTTGTCTTCGTGGTGAAAATAGACATCAAAGTTAATAAAAAATTACAATTTTTGTAAAATAATTTTTTTTTTTATATTGTAATGCTACAGTTTAGATGAAATGTTGTAAATGTAATATTATTGTATTATTACTCGTATTATTATATAATATGCGGCAACATCGTGTGGGATTTTTGCGTTCGCGTTATGTGGTGGCGGCGCTGGAAAAATGTTGTCATGCTTAACAAAGTGATAAGAAGATAAAATAAATTGGTTAGTTATGTTTTAAAAAGAAATGAAATATGTAATGATATTTGTTTATTAAAAAATGAACACATAGAAATATAACGACCACTAATCGTACACATACTACATAGTACATAGAAATTTTTAACTTAATAATGCTATAACTTTTTCAAAAATGAACATATCAATATAACTTTTTTTTATATAGATACTTGATGTCTTTACTTATCATTTGATATATTTTTTTGTAAATCTGACCCTTTTATATATATCTTAAATTAAAGCTAATGTAATGTATTTTATTATGAAAAAAAAAATTTCGGACTTTATTTTGTCTTCACTGTGAAACATTATCTAAAGATTTGCATCGAAGCGTTTTTTTTGATAGTGATTTTAATCACTGTCAGATATCATTGATATCTGATAGTGATTTTAATCACTGTCAGATATCATTGATATCTTGATCCATCTATAACACAGCACCACTGTGCCGCGACCCCCCTGTGCTGGGTTTTTTTAATTAAATATCTCCAAATTAATGAATTATAAAATTAGCTTTTATACTGAATTACACAGTAAAAACATAATACTCAAATGAAATATTTTTGTATAATGATCATAGACCAATATAGAGTCTACTAAACATATTTTTTCGCGTTAATTTCAAGTCTGAAATTGCGTTTTTCTGTTGCTCCCTTTTTGAGATTATTACTAATTAAAAAGCGAGTATTTAAGTATAAAATAATTACCTGAAAATTTTTTTTTTATAAGTTATTATTGATTTTTAATATGTTATAAATAATCAGTGCAGAATTTCATTTCAAAATGTAATTTTATAAAGTTTATTTTTATGCAAGTTTAGAATTTATATCAGTAAATAGTTAATTTTATGAGATATAAAAAATTGTATCTTTTAGATTAAAATGCAGTCAGGAACTTTTATAATTGCTATTATCAATAAATTTATGGCGAAACTCAAAATTTATTTTTTATTTTTTATAGAAGTCCAAGTAATTATTTCTATGTAACTCTTGGTGTTTAAGAGATGCTGCATTTGAAATATTCAGAACTATTTTCCGTATAGTTATATCCTATGAAAGAAAAATATACAACATGTGAAAAAAATTGTGATGAGGTTTGAGAATTGATTCTTTTATTTTTATATTGAAAAACATTTTATTTATAAAATAATGAGTACAAAAGATCTTTTTTTTTTTTGTATTTTTATTAAAAGAAATGTATTAATTTACATAAAAAGCACGTGCTCATTATTATTATTATTCATAGATCGTTTAATTAAATTTTTGATGTGAAACATCTATAGCCGGGGGGTAAAAAAATTTTTGGCGTGGCGACGCGTCGCCACGCTATATATGTAAGCAAANTTTTGGCGTGGCGATGCTTGCCGCGGCGACGCGTCAGCAAAATGTAAGCAAAATTTCTACCGCCACACTAAGCTTGGATACCTATTTAGTATACAGTGTTGTTTATTACGGTACACAAAACCTGTGTTTTATCTAAAAAGAAAAGAATCGCGCTGAAATAACGAACCTTCGATAACACTACGTTGAAACGAGAAGTAATGATAACATTACATAATATTCGTACTGTACGTACATCATCGGATTTGTTTGGATAAACTTTTTGTTATATAATGTAAATGTGATTAAATGTGATTTATTTTATTTTAATTTTCATACACTTCAAATTATTAACGATAAATAAAAAATGTGTGATAGTGAAAGTGAGCAACCTCCTAAAAAGAAAGCCCTTTACGACACACTATCAAGTTATCTGTAAGTTGATTATATTTCTGNAAGTCATCTGTAAGTTGATTATATTTCTATTATTAAAGTTTGTATTTATCAATAAGTTTTATTTTAGCTTTTGTTTAATTTTTATATTAATTTTTTTTAGAGTAAATAATAGTAAAACTGAACGTCAAAAACGATACAGGGAGCAGAATAGACAGAAATTGAAACAGCGTGAAGCTGAAAGAAGAAAACGAATACAACATTCACAAAGTACTGCCGGGCCATCTACTTCTTCAAACACTAATAGCATTGAAGTGAGTGATGAAGAAACAATATCTGTTATTTCCCAGAGTTCATCTGGTTTGGAAAAAACACGTACAGCATCAATTCATAGAAATGAGCAAGATGATAAAATAAATGCTCTCCAAAAGAAACAAGAACGTCAACAAAGATACAGAGAGCAAAACAAGGATAATTTGAAGTAGCGTGAAGCGGAAAGAAGAAGACGTTTACAAAATTTAGAAATTATTGCAGAAGTATCTAATTGTCCAAATATTGAATTTACAGAAATAATCAATGAGTCAATAATAAACGAAATAAATACAAGTTCTCGATGTGTAGATGGCTTTGTAGAAATGCAGCATGAAGTGGATGAAGTATCTCAGCAAAATTCAAGCGATCAATCAACTGTAAATGTAAGAGAAATATTGAATAACTACACTCAATTTAGATACCATAAATCAGCTCATAAATATTTCAACGATAATTTTAAAAATAATGAATTTGGACTTGCTTGTTCAATTTGCGACCGACTTTGGTTTGAGAAAGATTTGAAGAAACCATCTGCATCTGGATGTATAATTGACACTTTAACCACTGGGAAAAATGTGGATGCACTCAAAATTTGCTCCACATGTAAATCAGCATTAGATAAAAATCACATTCCTAATTTCTCTGTTTATAATGGATTTCATTATCCAAAAGTACCACAGCATTTACCAAAAATAGATTTCATCACTGAAAGGCTTATCTCACCTCGAATTCCTTTTATGTAAATAAGAAGATTGAGACATGTTCAAGGACAATTTGGTATATACGGACAAATTATCAATGTCCCTGTTGCTGTTGAAACCATGGTCCGGTCACTTCCAAGAAATGTTAATGATGAACTTTGCATTTACGTACATATCAAAAAGAAAATAATTCATAAAAGTAGTTTTGTTCATGGCTTAATTAGAATCGGATCAGTTAAACAATGGTTGAATTATTTGATTAATACTCCTTTATATCAGCATTACAAAATAACAGTTGATGAATCATTTTTTAATGAAGAAGCACCATTCATTACACAACAGAATATTGATGAATCAGTGAAAACATTGATATTGAAGAAAGCCTTACTGCTCAACAACAAACTTTAGTATGGAATGAAGAAAAATATTTAAGATTGGCACCAGGCCAACAAAATATTCCACAAAGTTTATTATTTGATGAGCATGCTGAAGAGTTGTCATTTCCGAGTATTTATATTGGACACTTTAGGAAATTTAGGGATACAGTCAATGTTACACCTTTTATGATGGCATCTAGTGAACTGCGACTTAAGGATCGTCGAGGCGTCGATCCCTATCATTTGTTGTACATGGCTGTAAAAATAATGAGACTGCGAGTTCGTGACTGTTTAACAATAGCGTTCAAACATGTTGGTACAGATACCAATGTAACTAAGAAACAAGTTCAATCCGAAGATTATATTCATAACTGTAAAGAGTCCAATTTAGCTTTTTTAAGGTCAATACCCAATTCAGTTTGGTACTGGTCTACAAGAAAAAAAGATTTATTTACAATAATTCGACAGCTTGGGAAGCCAACAGCATTCATGACACTTAGCGCAAATGAAATAGGGTGGCCGGATTTATTAACATTGTTGCATAAATTGGCTGAAGAAAAAGAAGTTATACAAAATTTTATCGCATCAGAACTTAGTTTTATCCAAAAAAGTTTATTAGTTAACAATGATGCTGTAACATGTGCTATTTATTTTAACAAACTAGTTAATGTAATCATGTCAATTTTGCAATCTAAGAAGTTTAGTCCTTTTGGTAAGTTCAGACATATAAACTACTTTTTGAGGATTGAATTTCAACATCTAGGGAGTCCCCACGCGCATATTCTCTTGTGGCTTGACAATGCTCCCACAGATATTCTTGGAGAAGATCAAAAACAAGCTATAGAAATGATTAACAGTTTAGTGTCAGTATCAACGTCGGAAGCATCAGGAAATATCAAATTACTTACACATAAACACACTTTTACATGCTACAAAAAAATTGGCCTTACTTCTGTACAAAAGTGCCGATTTGAAGCGCCATTTATGCCGTGTAAATCTACAATAATTTTATTACTGATGGAAAAAAGTAATCCACTTTACAAAGAACATTTGAAAAGATATAATGAAATAAGAATCAACTTAGAAAGTAATGACTATATGACAGTATTGATGATTATTATGAAAGTAATAATCTCAGATCAGATGAAGAATATAATAATATACTAAGAGCTGGTATTAATAGACCAAAAATATTTTATAAACGACATCCATCAGAAAAATGGCATAATACTTTTAATCCATTTGTTTTTAATTTATTAAAGTCAAATATGGATTTCCAGATAATTACCGAAGAATATTCTTGTGCAGCATATGTCGTCAAATATGTAAATAAGACCAACAGAGGCATTAGCAATTTGCAACGCAAAATAATAGAAGTTATGAATGAGAATCCAGAATTTGACATTGTTGAAATAACTCATAAAATGAGCGTCGACATGCTGAATACTATTGAGATGAGTAATCAAGAAGGGGCTTGGTATCTTCTAAGGTTACCAATGTCTAATTCATCAGTTGCGGTTCAGTATATTAACACTTGTTGGCAGATTGAACGGCAGAGAATAAAAAAAACACAAAAACAAATAGATGAACTTGATGATGATTCAACTGATATTTGGAAGGAAGATTGGCACGATAAGTATCAAAAACGCCCAGAAATATTGGAAGAAATTTCTTTAGCACAGTTTGTTTCAAAATATACTAAAAACAGAAAAGGAGAGTACGTCACAAAGCAGCACCCTCATGTTATTCGTTACAGAAATTATGATACATTGAGTATAGAAGAGAAATGGTTACTTTACATATACCATTTAGAAATGAAGACACAGAAATATTAGCAGATATGAAATTCACAACAATATACGATGAACACGAGATACCATCACATTTGCATGTGCCCATATCTCTGTCTCCCATAACATCATTGTACCGTTTAATAGGTATATATATATAATTAACACAATGACATACAACAATACTAACAGGAGGGCGGACTGCACACATAACACTTTTTGCAATTCACGGGCAATGTGCCATAATAAGATATCCCTACGACAGTTGACATTTTACCATCTTCGCGATCACTACTTTTTGTCTGATAATTAACTTAACTTTGCTACCCCGTATATTGTGTGTGTGTGTCGCTGTCAGCTCCCTGTTGGATTATATCATCTCTAGGTGTCCAGCAGGTTGTATTATCTATTTAATATTTCAATTGCTTAATAAATATTTATTTATATCGTTGTTAACCTAAAGTGTTATATATATATATATTGTAGTGCGACCCTTGGTAGTTCCTCTAAGGGAATATAAATTAAATAGGAAACTTCAGTACCTAAGGTAGATATAGCCTAGCCAGCTATCCCCCGTTGGTCCCTTAGAATACTGTCGACGGGCATTTAGGCTCAACCCCTAAATAGCGACGTAAAACACGAAAGCGAAATTTTAGAAAAAAGAAAAGAATTTGAGTCAAATATTGATATTCAAAAAACAATTGATATATGCCGACAATTATGTCATGAGGATGAGCTAATGGATGATGAATCAGAAATTCGAGACTTTGGTACAAGATTTCCAGAGCCAAACCCCTTTGAAGAATTGTACAGAAATCCGAATGCTTTAGTAAATGAAGATTTACGTATAGCTACGCTTGATAACTTAGGAGCAATAACCAGAAGACAAGAAAATATCATGAGCAATGATCGTTTTTGCGAGCTCATGAGAAGCGCTAATGAAAAACAAAAAGACTTAATTTTACACGTCATTCATCACAATTTATCCGAAGAGAAGTCACCTCTACAATTATTTTTTACTGGGCCAGCTGGATGCGGAAAAACCTTTGTGATAACATTGATAATGGAAATATATAATAGATTTTCTGATAACGATAAGTTCTGCAATTCATACATTACGTGTGCTTCGACTGGTAAAGCTGCTGTAGCCATTAATGGAACCACTGTTCATACTGCATTGAAAATATCGTTATCAAAACTAATACCATTGTCAATATGTTAAAGTTTTAATAATTGAAGAAATCAGTATGATAGGTGGCGAGCTCTTAAACCAGATAGACGCAAGATTAAAACAAATAACTGGAAATTTTGATGAAAATTTTGGTGGCCTAGACATTATTTTGATTGGAGATTTGCTACAATTACCTCCAGTTCGTGCAACTCCAATCTATAAGCAGTCAAAACAACGGATGGTTGGACCCCTACTTTGGCGAGGATTAAAATTCTACGAACTATCTCAAATAATGCGTCAAGATAACAAAATGTTTTCTTCTATTCTCACAAAAATTGGTAGTGGTATTATTTTAAATGATGATGAATTGGGCGTAATCGAGTCTAGATTTTTTACAAAAGAAGAAGTCTCACGGCGGTGTCCAAGTGGTGTACGATTATTCCATGATAATGCCTCAGTTAACGCATATAATATATTAGCTTTACAAACTGAAAATAAAATAACTTCGATTGCAATAGATATTATTTCAGGTTGTTCTAATCATGAGCAGGAAGCAAGTATGAGACAAAAATTACACAAAATGTCTATGATAGATACAGGCGGTTTGCCATACGAAATCATTATGCCATATCTTGTTGTAATCTATCCGTCTATGCAAAAAAAATGTATAAAATGTTAACAAGATGTTTCACATCTACCAGGCGTCCCGCGACGCCTCACAATTTTTTTATTTAAAAATTGCTTTCTCAGTGTTTAATACTGCAGTATGTAGATAATACGGACGATGTTTCACACTGCAAACCTTGTTCTCATTTCATCGTAATTAACCTCTCTTTATTATTATCTGTCTGTTAATGATAAATTGCAAGCAGATTATCAATGGGCAAGATCAATTTCTAATGAAAGAAAAATATACTACGTGTGGTTGATTGTAGTTCACTAAAAGCGAGAACCATCATTATTAATATCTATATAATTTTGTACGGGCACCATTAATTATCAGCTACAACTCCCAATCGCATTAGCTGATTCCAATGTGTCTGTTTTGGGCGGTTAATTAAGAAAAAAATAACGCATTTCATTTATTTCACTTTTATCTCCTCCTTGAACAGTCATCAACGTCATTTATAAAGTACTCTTATAATGAAAAATAAAAAGTTGTCTTAGCATCCAATAATAAGTAATTGATAATTTTATCGCTTTCTTTGGTTTATGTCTTAGTACATAAGTTTTCTACGACTATGCGTTAATAGGGGAAATAAAAACAACACTTCAAAGTTTTTATTTACCAATAAATTTATGAAATTAAACAAATGAAATTAATAGTCACGCGCATGATATGGTTACTGCACGTTTAACGATTATTTTGACAATATAAAAACTATAAACAAAACATGTCGATGATAACTTTTTGATTTCTTCACATTTTGAAAGTATAGGTTTTCTTACAAAACATAAATATGAAAATTATTCTCTTATCTAATCTATTGTAATTTTTTTAAATAATTTTTACAAAAAAATAAACCCAACACAGTGGGGTTGCGGTACAGTGGGGACGTGGTATAGTTGGGTCCAGTATAGATCATATCTGACAGTGATTAAAATCTCTAACATAAAAAAAGCTTTGATGCAAATCTGTAGATAGTCTTTAATTTTAAAAAATTTGTTATCTATTCCAAAAGCACAATGATCACCTATTACCTTATTTATATCCAGATTACAAGTTATACGATTTATAAGCGTAATATATCAATAAATATATATTTATAATAAATAAATATATAAAGGGAAATGATCTGATTTAAAAAAAAAAACCCAGCACAGTGGGGACGTTTCATAGTTTGGTCCAGTATAGATTTAATCTGACAGTGATTAAAATCACTATCATAAGAAACGATTCGATGCAAATCTGTAGATAGTGTTTAATTCTAAAAAAATGATGGATAATTACAAGCAACATCAACTTCTATTTCCTTAATTATACCCAGATTAGTAATTCTTTTAATTATATATTATATAATTTTTATATTGAATTGTTTTCAAATTATTATTGATATTGATTTTTAATATGTTAAAAGTAATAATTTTTAACCTTCTTTATTTCGTCCTTTAAAGTGAATGTTTATAATAAAAAAAAAAAAATGAATTTATTAAAGTAATAACTAAATACGAATTGTAATCATTTGACGTATTGTTGAAAAAAGTAGGTCTAATGAGGGTTGGCAAAAAAAACTACATAGTAAAATAATATTAACATGAATATAAATTTCTTCTCGCGAGGGGAGACTATAGTGATAAGATCCTTTATATTTATTGATGTTATTATTGATTTTGATTTTTAACATGTTAAAAGTAATCATTTTGAACCTGCTTTTTTTGTCCTTTAAAGTGAAAGTCTTTAAAAAAATAAATTAATTACCATAACTTTTAGCTCAACTTGCATGTTTGAAATTGACATTATTAAATAGAAAAAAATGTAATTGTTAAGATAAATATGCAATCAAGAAATTTTATAATTACTATTTACAGTACACTTATCAGAAAAGTTCTATTTTTTTACATTTTTATCGTAATAGATCACTTAAATAAAAATCATCGTAATCATTTCTAATTAACTTTTGGTGTTTAAAAAGATTCTACAATGGAAATATTCAGGACTTAATTAATTTTAATGATTTACTTTAACTAAATGAATCAAACAAAACAAAGTTGTTAAAATGATTTACTCAATTGAGTGTATTATAAAATTTGATTATAATTGTTAAAATCCACCATTCAGGTGAAACTAAAAATAATTTTTTTTTTAAATTTATGATTTATATAGCAACATATTACAAAAAAATTATAGACTGGTAGTAGCACACACAAATGGAGTTAAAAATTAATAAATTACAAAGTAAAATGATTTACTTTTGTAGTTGAATACTTTTATCATATCAAATCTAATTCGACAATAAATACTTTAAGAATATTAGATATTAATGATTTTAATTGTGTGTATGGAAAAAGCTGGTTAAGCTACTTTTTATTTGAATAAGGAATATTTTTTCGATTTTTATAAGTAATAACTTAAACTAAATACGAATTGTAATCATTTGACGTATCGTTAAAATAAGTAGGTCTAGTGAGGGTTGGCAAAATAAATCGTAGCCACAAAAAGAACCACATTGTAAAATAATATTAACTTGAATATAAATTTCTTCTCACGAGGGGAGACGATAGTGAGATAAATATCAAATGATTTGAAAATTTTATTCTAACTCAAAAAAAAATGCAAAATATTAAAAGCCACAGACGAATTTGAACCTCAAAGCGTGAAAGAACAGGTGTTACCCATTCGGCAACTGTTCGTTGCTCNCCCTAGGCGTTAAAGATCAAGGTGTTACCCATTCGGCAACTATTCGTTGATTTTTGTTGCATGATAAAATTGGCTATTTAAGCTAACTTAAATTTAAAAATTACTTTTTCGACTTTAAAAAAGTAAAAAAATTTTAATAAGTTTAATTTTGTATGTCTTATGAACTTTATTCTATGTCAATTAAATTATATAATATTCATGAAAGTCAGTGTATTCTCCTAATAAGATATTCTAAAATAAAATAAAATACAAAACCTAGAATTTTAATAAAAAAATAGCAAATTTTTGAATACGGTAGCCATTTGCGCATAGAAGATAGGTCGTCGGGACAATTTTTTTTTTTTTTTAATTCTGTAGTACATGTCATAAGCTTTAATTTGATATATATTTAAAGGACGCAGTATTTCCGGAACATTTTCAAAAGTCAAGTTTAAAAAGTTAGTTTTTGTAAAAAAGTTGCTATTTTAAATCCCCCCTGTGAGCAGAATAAGTGTTAGATTTTCAAAAAAAAATGGATATCAAATGAAAAAGAATTATCTAAGGTTTCAATATAAAAAAATATTATTTTGATTTGTTAATATTTGAAAAAGTTATGGGAGTTTTAAGTACAAAAAACATTCCGATAGAAGGTGATTTTTATCGCAAACATTACATTTTTTTTATAATTTCGACAGCCATTTGCACATAGAAGATAAGGTGTCGGGACAAATTTTTTTTTTTCATTTTATAGTACATAAAAAAAGCTTTAATTTGATATATGTTTAAAGGACGCAGTATTTCCGGAACATTTTCAAAAGTTCAGTTGAAAAAGTTCTATTTTTTATACAATGTTTCAAAGTTTGAACCCCCCCTATATAAGGGGAAATTGTCTAATTTTAATAAAAAGTATGTCAAATGGAAGATGTACTTATAATGTATTTAGAAAAAAAAAAATTGTGCTGATACATGCATTTTTCGAAAAGTTATAGCATTTTTAAGTTGAAAATTAAAAATTGAAAATCGAAAATTTTAACACAAAAATAGTGTTTTTTTAACTACGGCAACTGTTTACATGCAGAAGATAAAGTGTCGGGACAAATTTTTTTTTTTCATTTTATAGTACATAAAATAAGCTTTAATTTGATATATGTTTAAAGGACGCAGTATTTCCGGAACATTTTCAAAAGTCAAGTTTAAAAAGTTAGTTTTTGTAAAAAAGTTGCTATTTTAAATCCCCCCTGTGAGCAGAATAAGTGTTAGATTTTCAAAAAAAAAATGATATCAAATGAAAAAGAATTATCTAAGGTTTCAATATAAAAAAATATTATTTTGATTTGTTAATATTTGAAAAAGTTATGGGAGTTTTAAGTACAAAAAACATTCCGATAAAAGGTAATTTTTATCGCAAACATTATATTTTTCTTTAAGTTTCGACAGCTATTTGCACATAGAAGATAAGGTGTCGGGACAAATTTTTTTTTTCATTTTATAGTACATAAAATAAGTTTTAATTTAATATATGTTTAAAGACGCAGTATTTCCGGAATATTTTCAAAAGTTCAGTTGAAAAAGTTCTATTTTATATACAATGTTTTAAGTTTTGAACGCCCCCTATATAAGGGGAAATTGTCTAATTTTAATAAAAAGTATGTCAAATGAAAGATATACTTATAGTATATTTAGAAAAAAAAAATTTGTGCTGATACATACATTTTTCGAAAAGTTATAGCATTTTTAAGTTGAAAATTTTAACACAAAAATAGCGTTTTTTTAACTACGGCAGCCGTTTACATGCAGAAGATTAAGTGTCGGGACAAATTTTTTTTATTCATTTTATAGCACATAAAATAAGATTTAATTTGATAAATGTTTAAAGGACGCAGTATATCCGGAAAATTTTCAAAAATTAAGTTGAAAAAGTCAGTTTTTGTAAAAAAGTTGCTATATTAAATCCCCCCCCCCCCATGAACAGGTTAATTGTTAGATTTTCAAAAAAATGATATCAAACGAAAGGTAAATATCTAAGGTTTTAGTATAAAAAAAAATTATGTTGATTTGTTTATTTTTCAAAAAGTTATGGAAGTTTTAAGAAAAAAAATGAAAAAAATGACAAAATTTACCGATTTTTAAATTTGTAATTTTTTTGGATATTTCCCCCATTTTCGGGGAACGAGGGAAAATTTTTCAATTTTTAAGGATAATGTCTTCAACTAGATACGATTTGTAACTTTTGACGTATTGTTGAAAGAAATCGGTCCAGTGAGAGCTGAGAATAAGTGGCAACAAACAAAAAAAAAAAAATAAAAAAACACCATAGTAAAATTAATACCTTCTCAGCTTCACATCGAAGCTAAAATATGTCGAGTAAAAGAAGAATATAAATAGTAATTCTTTTAAAAAAATTTTAATAATCCATACATTTTTCAAAAACTTATAGTGTTATAAAGTTAAAAATGTAAAATATAAAATCAAAAATTTTAACAAAAAAATAGCATATTTTTTTACCCATTTTTTTCAATAATAATGTATATTATATAAGCTTTAATTTAAAGTATATATAAAAGTGTCAGTATTACCGGAAAACTTTCAAAAATTAAGTAGAAAAAGTCAATTTTTTGTGAAATAGTTGTCATTTTGAATCCCCCTTGTAGGCAGGTAAAGGGTCAAATTTATAAAAAAAATATACAACATTATAGGTAAATATCTCACCTATCTATAACAAAAATTTTTATTAATTTCATTATTTTTAAAAAAGATATGGCAAAAAGAAAAAGAAAAAATTTAAAAAAATCGAAAATTAGCGATTTTTAAATTAGAATTTTTTTTTGAGATTTCACCCATTTATGGGACACGAGGAAAATTTGTCAATTTTTCAGGGTAATGTCTTTGACTAAATACGATTTTGGATCATATGACTTATCGTTGAAAGAAATCGGTTCGGTGAAAGCTGAGAAAATGTGGTAACAGACACAAAAAAATAAAAAAAAAACCCAGCAAAGTGGCGTCGTGGCACAGTGGTGACGTGGCATAATTGGATCAAGTATAATGATATCTAACAGTGATTAAAATCACTATAAAAAAAAACGCTTCGATGCAAATCTTTAATAAGTGTTTAATTTTAAAAAATTGGTGGATTATTCCAAAAGCTACATGATCTGCTAGTTCCATATTAATATCCTGATTAAGATAAAGTATGTCGAATGAAAAAGGGATTATAAAAAAATTATGTTGATCCATACACTTTTCAATAAGTTATAGCATTATAAAGTTAAAAATGTAAAAAATAAAATCGAGAATTTTCACACAATTATAGCATTTGGTAGCCATTTTCACCGTGAAGACGAAATAAAGTCCGAAATTTTTTTTTCCATGATAAAGTATATTACATAAACTTTAATTTAAGTTTTATATATAAAAGTGTCAGACTTTCCGGAAAATTTTCAAAAGTCAAGTTGAAAAAATTAATTTTTTGTGAGAAAGTTGTCATTTTAAATCCCCCTCTGTGGGCAGACATATAAAAAAAATATACCAAATGAAAGGTAATGATATCATACATCTATATAAAAAAAGATTATATTTATTTGGTTATTTTTAAAAAAGTTATGGCACTTTAAGTAAAAAAAATTGAAAAAATTTTCAATTCAAAAAAAATTTTTTTTATTTTCTCGACCGGCTTATTGTGAATCGCCCTAGAACTACTGTTATACAAAACATTAATTTTTGATGATATAAATAAATTTAAAATAGAATCATTTTATATATTTTAAAAATTATTTAAAGATTAAAAAAACAATTTGCCAAAGTGTCAAATGACACGTATATTCTACATTTATAGAAAATAAAAATAACATATATGCTTAAACATCTGATGTATTATAATAATATACGTACACTTTTATAATTTTAGAGTTAACTAAACGTTTCCCATATCAAATAATATTTTACAAAATTTAAATTCGAGTTTTAACAGATTCGTGTTGATTGCCGTACTTCATTATTATATTTATTTATTTAGAATACATAAGATTTTCTTTAGAAAAATTTATTCCTGAGAATATCTTCAATATCTTAAGTGTGTAATTATTGATTTTATGTATAAATAATAAAATATTTTTTTTATAATAAATAAAACCCTAAATTGAGAAAAATATTTATTTAACATTTATTGAGTGCTTATTTGTATTGTAATTATAAGTATTCAAATGTTTCTTTAAATTCCAATTCTAAATTCAAAAAATAATAATTTTTAAGTCATTGAATTTATATTTAAATAATATATGTTATTATAAATACCTGGATCTATTGGTTCTGTTGGTGTTGGTATAAATGTTTCTTCAGTAATTGGATCAAATTTAAATCCGAGTTGAAAATAATTTTCTGTAATTACTGTTTTTATATAATTTTTAATTTTTTTGGTTAGGAATTTAATAAATAATAATTTTTCATCTTGGTCAATAAAGGCTTCATATTCTTGAGACCATTCATCCCATAAATCATTTGTATCACAAGGTACAAACTCACAATAGGATTTAATTTGTACTTGTAAAACTATTATTATGTTTTTAGAACATAATCTTACCATTTGTAATATGCTATAGTAAGTCGTTAAATCATCACGTGATATATTTTGTTCTTTTAATTCGTCAAGAATATTTTCTATTTTTTCTAATAAAGGACTTATCATAAAGAATTTATTTAGAATAGTCAATGGATAGTTATGTATGTTATCCAAAGCTTCAATTGCTCCTTTCATCAATGTTGCCATTGGAACAATTAAAATGGAGATTATGTTTATGAGTTCTTCTGTCCAAATTATTCCATTAAGATTGTCGTTTTCTTGACAATTTTGTAATATGTTGCTAATAACTGATGTAAAAAGATTTTTTATAACTTTTATATATGTGCATCCAAGAAATATAGACAAACCTCGTGTTTTTTGTTCACAATTATTGCCATTTGTTTTTGTTTCAAGCAAATTGTGAATATAATGTTTTTTACCGTAGTATTGTATAAAGTTGATATCGTTTAAATTTTTCCATCCCGAACATTGTAGTAACTTACGAAGTTTGTCTACTTTCTCTTTATTACACCAATCTCCTTTTGTATATATAATTACAAAAAATAATAAAATACATAAATGGATAAGTTTTAATAACAACATTGGAAAATAAATAATAATAATAATGATTGAAATTTTTCGGTTCAAATATAATTCGACAAAGTTCTATAAGACCTGTATTTATTTTGTTCTTTATAAATAGTAAGATAAATATTTATGATAAAACAACTTTCGTATTATAATAATATTCTTTTAGTTTTTTAATTTTAAAGCTATTATACCTCTTAAATATTTCCGATATTATTTCCAATAATAATTTACACAATTCAAAGTTGATGTTCTCAATTTTTAATACTAATCGCATTAATTTTATTTGTATTGTTTAGAAAAATATATTCCTAAGAATATCCTGAATATCTGTGTGTTAATTTATTAGTATTTTTAAATACAAAAAATAAATTAGTTTTTCTGTAATAAATTAAGCCCGATATTGATAAAATTACTCGAAAACAAAGCAACACAAATATTAACTGAAACAATAGTTATAGGAATTTTTTATTTAAGTACAATAGCACCTCATTAATCCGGACTAATAAGTGCTCTAGGTTGTCTGATTTAATGAAAGTCCGGATTAAACAAAATAACCAAAAAACATCTCTGTATTATAGATTTAAGAATATTATATTATACTAATTACTATATATGATATACAATATATATTGTAAGGTTTCAGCCAAACAGAGGGCCTACTAATTACCCACTGCCCAGGGGGAACACTGGACAGTGACCTAGTAGCCGCGCCAAACAAGATAGTACTTGCTGACGGAGCTACTAGGTTTTGATAAAAACAAAAAAAAAACAAATATTAATAAAAATGAGGGAAAAGTATAGAGAGAAAAATAAAAGAGGCCATGTATAATATAATAACATCTTTTTATAATTAATGATTAAATTTTATAATTATTATTTTAAATATATATATTTTCATATGAAAGAAGAAGAAAAAAAAAGGAGGTGCTTGATACACAAATTAAAAAGGGGGTAAAAGGGGGTTTTATTGATGTTGTACTTGATCTTGAGGAGTGCCGGCCCACCACCGGCCATAGTTGTGTCTTACGCCATCGTGGACATCTCGACGTTTTATTTTATAAAAAAAAAACGGAGGACAAAAAAAAATACAAAAAACAAAAACGTGGTTTTCACAAAAAAAACAGACAGCTTGTCGCCTCGGTAGTTTGGATGAGAAAAAAAAAATCTGTTGTAGCGGCATTTGTGTAGTGGCCGGTGATCGTGACGCCGGGTGGTGGTGGTGCCAACTTTGAACACGTTCATTGAGGGGACATAACAATATTGGTACAGGTGCACAGTGTACGGTCAGCTGATGATGACAGATATCGGACCGGTTGAAGTGGAGGTTATCATATACAAAATTATTAAAATACTTTACACCTACTGCACACACATCTAATTGATAAGATTTAAATATATAAAAAAACTCATATAAATTCTGCAACATTACAATATGTATTGCAACATGATAATAGGTCCAGCAAAAACATTACATATTTAATGTGGATAGAATTATGTATATATATAATAATGACCAAAATATTAATTACTAATACATAGTTTATGATAACTTTAATGACGGTAGATAAGAATATATGTACTTATGGAAAATTTGAGGAACTTGCTTTTATGTTTATTTTAGTCTACGGCATAAACTGCTTATTTTTCGTAATATTAGACAGCTGTCCGGATTAAGCGAAGTCCGGATTAATGAGGTTCTATTGTATTAGTATTACATGAAACAGGAACAAAAATTAAGATAACCTGCTACGGTATAATTTATTTATTGTTATGTCACCATTCAGTACGATATGATTAAATTATTCACGTTTTTAACCTACAAAAAAATCACAAAAAAGTATATAAAATGATAGGTAATGTTTGTAGTATCACATAGAGATGGAAAGTTTAGTTCATTTCTGTGAATAGTTCATTAGTTCATACTTCATTCAAGTGAATAGTTCAAATGAACTATTCTTAAGTTCACTAATTTTATTGATCATGCTGATATTATTTTGGCAATGAACTATTCATTTTATCACTATTAGTATAGCAGTACACAGTTCAGTTGTAGTTCACACTACTTATGGGCAATTAAGTTATAGACTAACCCTTAACCTGAACATCATTAACTAAAAAAAATCAATACCCTCATGGCTCATGTTGTCATTATCACCTAATTCAAGGTAGATATATTGACCAGTAGTCCTAAGTTAAATCAGAAATCTGATCTAATATTTGTACATAGTATGAATTTATTTTATTGTTAAACAGTTAAAAACCGTGTAACATTTTAACAATATAATTTATTTGTTATCTAATTGTAAACAGCTATTAACCATTTACAGTATTTCGAACAACGAACCACAGAGAATTTTTAAAGAAGTTCGCGAACTATTTCATTTATACATTGCTACCAATTTTTTTCGAACTGTGAACTGTTAAATTACAGGTACTGAAACAGTTCAGAATAGTTCATCTAAGTGGATAGTTCAAATGAACTATTCGTTCACGAACATCTCTAGTATCACATTTTAATACAAGTAATAAATAATGCATATACTTAATAAAAATATATCTTAAAATTAGTGTTCCCTCATGGACTATGCATCGGTATATAGTTTACTTTTAGTTACAATTCTATATCAAATCTAGGCCTTTTTACATTTTTAGTCTCTCAGACTAAAGAATTATTATTCATCTTATTTTCGGCCGAAAACTTCTTTAAAGATAAAAACATTTGATTCATAAAACATATTGGTATTTAATTTATTTATTTTTATTATACACCTTAACATAGAAAAAAAATTCATGATTATATTGCATTTTGGTCTAGTACTATACTTGTACATACATACATATCATTAATAGTGATTTCAACCACATGATTCATCACAACAGAATAATCAGTCTTATCAGGATAATTAGAGGTAAGTGAAACATTTATTTATATAATATATCTATAAGAATATCATCACCTAAAATTTTTTAGTAATAAATAAGTAGAGTGAGGTAGGTCGTCGAAAATGAACTGACTAAAAACAGTATAAAAAAATCAATTTAAAAAATAAAAATTTGATAAAATTTTTTTACTGAAAACTGCCATAACTTTTTTAAAAATAACCATTATGACACTTTTATACATATCTTAAATTAAAGATAATGTAATATACTTTATCATGGCAAAATAAAAATTCGGACTTTATGTTGTCTTCACGGTGAAAATAGTTACCAAATGCTATTTTTGTATGAAAATTCTCAATTTTATATTTTACATTATTAACTTTATAATACTATAACTTATAGAAAAGTGTATTGATAATACAATTTTTTTATGAGAAATAATATTTATATCTCTCTTTCATTCGAGATACATTTTTTTAAATAAGACCATTTCCCTTTATATTTATATATTATAAATATATATAGATATTTATTTGTTCATATATTACACTTATAAATCATAAAACTTGTAATCAGGATATAAATAAGGAAATCATGGAGATCATTGTGATGTTTTATGTTGGTAACTACTAATTTAATGATACGTTGTAAACTTGTAATTGTTGATAAGAAAAAGTATTGATGTTCGGTTATGATTAACGTGTGTAACATGCCTTAATAATTAAATTAAATATTGTGTTAATTTGTATTTATTAATTATAAATAATAAAATAATAAAGAACACAAAAATCATGTAGCTTTTGTACTAATCCATCAATTTTTTAAAATTAAACACTCTACAGATTTGTATCGAAGCGTTTTTTAAGATAGTGATTTTAATCGCTGTCAGATATCATTATACTTGATCTAACTATGCTACGTACCACTGTGCCGCGACTCCCCTGTGATGGGTTTTTTTTTTTGTCTATGATCGCTCAATCTCAGTACTCGCTGGACCGATTTGGATGAACAATACATCAAAAGATCACAATTTGTATCTAGTTAAACATATTACCCTCAAAAATTTGTAAAATATTCCCTCGTTCCCCGTAAATGGGGGAAATCCCCCAAAAATTACAATTTTAAAAATAGATAATTTTTGACATTTTTTCAATTTTTTTTTCTTAAAACTTTCATAACTTTTTGAAAAATGTATGGATCAATAAAATTTTCTTTATAGATACCTAAATACCTATGGTATTTACCTATCATTTGATATATTTTTATGAACATTTGACCCTTTAATTGCCTACAGGGGAGTTCCAAAATGGCAACTTTTTCACAAAATATAAACTTTTAGAGTTTTAAAGTTGAGCTAAAAATGTCATGGTAACAAATTCTACTTTTTTATTATAAACTTTAAAAAAATCAACTTTAAAGAACTAATAAAATTGATTACAATGTAATTTTGCACTGATTATTTTTAACATTTTAAAAATCAAAATCCCTATTAAGTTGAAAACAAATTTTTTTTTTTTGATGTGTAATTACTTATTTTTTAATAGTTAATAATAATGTCAAAAAATAAAAGATATAGAAAAAGTCTCATTGCAGATTTAAAAACAACGCGAAAAGTTGAAATGAAATATATTTTTGCTTCTGATGAAAATTCCTTGTAGTCCATTGTATTTATTCATAAATAAACAGTTTTTATTGAAAAGTATTGCATCAAGCCCTTTAAATTTTTATACTTTTTAAATTTATTATGCTATACATTTTTGAAAAATGTATGGATGAATATTATTTTTTTTTTATATAATTACTTTATATATCCCTTTTATCCGACATATTTTTTTTTATATTGGACAATATCCCTTCATGCAAGGGGTCAAATTTTAATCATGTGTATAAAAGTATAACTTTTTCAACTTAAATTATGATAATGTTCCGGGAATACTGAAACTTTTATATATACAGGGTGGAACGGATCTAACTGACAATTCATATAACTTATGATCTACATAACATTTAATACTTTTTTTTTTTAATCAATTTTTACAATATACAACTATATTTAAAATATGTTTTATGTTATTTTTCGCAATTACAAAAAAAATTTTTAAAAATTAATTTTTTTTAAGATTTTAAGATAAGTTTTATAGATAAGTTTTAAAGAAAAATTTTGTTACCAAAAACTCTTTTATTATGATAAAATTATTAACATTTGAATAAGCATTTGTAATTGACATGAAAAAACAATTAGTAGTATAATTCAGATTATTAAAAAAAAATTATAGAAACATTGTCTAAAACATATTGAATTTTTAATTAAATAAGTTCATATATCATAAATTGAAACGCGAATAATAGTGAATAAGTGCATTTATTATCAAATCTTTTAACAAGGAATATCCTATAATAGTATGATTACAATGATAGAAACACGCAAATTAATAATTGTTATCACTTTTAACTTAGCTAAGCATGGATCACTTGTAGTCGACATACGATAATATTTCTAACTTTTGTAATAAAGATTAGAGATAATCATTTTTGTATAAAGCGCGTTAAAAGTTGTTATTATCCGTGGAAAAGAAATCGCGTACTGTTACCAGTAAATAATGTAATAAGTGTTTACTTGTGTACATTATATAATAAGGTCTGACATTTGATACCATAGGAAAATTGTATAAAAAATCAAAATTTAACAAATTTCAAAATTCTGTATAAAAGTAACTACTGAATTAAAATAAGAGTTTTTGGTAACAATATTTTTCTTTAAAACTTATCTATAAAACTTATCTTAAAATCTTAAAAAAAATTCATTTTTAAAAAATTTTTTGTAATTGCGAAAAATAACATAAAACATAAAATATGTTTTATCAATTTTTACAATATAGAACTATATTTAAAATAAATATAGTTCTATATTGTAAAGATTGATTAAAAAAAAAAAAGTATTAAATGTTATGTAGATCATAAGTTATATGAACTGACAGTTAGATCCATTCCACCCTGTATATATATTAAATTGAAGTTTATGTAATATACTTAAATTTGAAAAAAAAATTTGATATCTGGACTTGTCTTCATGTTAAAAATTACTACAAAAAATTTGCTATTTTTATGTTAAAGTTATGGGTTTCTAATGAAACATATAAAAAAATTGGCTCAAAATATTACAAAAAAAAATGAGAATTAAAATTTATGAACAATGTAATTGGTGAGTCAGTTATGTTCAAGAAAATAAAGGAGCGGGATGAATGTACACACAAATGCAGTCCTGAACTGACTATGAAATACTTACAATAATATACAAAATATGAGGTGTACTTTTTCTCATGTTACAAGGGATAAATACAATCCTATATGATAATATATCTCGACTATACGTCGATAAAAGTTTTAAAAAATATCTTACTTATAATAACAAAATTCTATCAATATTAAAAAAAAAGCTTAATTCCACCACAAGACGCTATAACTTCAATTATTTCCCTCTTTTGCATGTGCTTGTTATTATATTATAGCTTAAATATGACAGATCATATAACTTTTGTTTCAGTTTATAAATTGCGTTACGATGTTTTCATATAATTTTCTCAATTTTGGGATTTATTTATTTATTACACAATAAACTATTATTATTAATTATTGTATTTAAAAATAATGATAACAAAGTAAAGATATTGAGGAATTCCTTACTGTTAACTAATGTTTACTTATATTTATTTAACATATTTATAAATATATATTAAGTATAGCGATTACTATGAATAATACATAAAAATATCAACTTTAAATTCTGAAAATATTATCAAGTAATAATTTTTGAAAACTATTTTTAAATGTATTCATCTATTTACTAGTTAACTTTAGAAAAAATACATTGTAAATTAAATATTTGTCAGTAAATGTTTAATTAGTTGAATAAATCTATGATTAAAAAAATTAAAGAACATTATTTTAATAAACCAGATGTTTTATTATAAACGCTTATCTTATTATTTATAAATGCATAACAGAAAGAATACGTGTCTTTTGACACTTCAAAAAACTATATTTTAATTAAAAAATCCGTAATTATTTTTATTACTTATTTTCTAATATTTTCATTAAAATGTGTAAATTTTTGTTTTCTATTATTTTCTGTGATTTTGTGTACGAAATCACATCAGAGTTAAAAAGAAAATGAAGCTCAATTAGGCAAGTTACAAATATATTCGATATGGAAAAATTTTAACGATATTATCTTCAAAAACTTATTGAAACACCTATGCATTACTATAATTGTTATCAAATAATAAATAATAAATGAATGTATACCTTGGATGCACATACAGAAAAGTTATGAATAATCCTTTTTCAGTTTTAAGTTACGTCCTAAAATATTATAAAAAAAAATTTAAAGAAGAAAACGATTAAATAAATGGATGCCTTTGCATAGAAGAAATTATATACATAATATCAACACTAATTTTTTTAATGACAATATTGATGAAAGAATTTATGAAAACTTTGGATTTATTACATTATAAACCATTAGTTATTTTCTTAACGACTACTACATGATGAGTTCTTTATTAGAAAGAATAGAAAATATTCTTGTCAAATTTAACAAATGGACTTTATTACGTGATGATATATCTACATACTCTAGGACATAAAATATTGTAGACATATTTTTTAAAAACATAACAATAGAAATACAATGTATACCTTATGACACAAATTATTTATGGAATGAATGGATTCAAGAATACATTGCCACTGGTAATCAAGGCGTAAAATTAGTATTTATAAGATTCTTAACTAGAAAAATTTAGGATTAAATGAAAACAGTAATTATAGAAAAGTATTTTCAACTCGGATTTAAATTTGGTTTACTCAACGAAGAAAACTTTGTACCATTACCAAGGTAGGAACTAATTGAACTAGGTATTTAATAAAGTAAACATTAATAAAAATACAAAATCATTATCTTATAAATTCATGTATGGACTGGATATGAGTTGCGGTTTATTTTATCACTAGACATCTCACAGTTTCTCCTCTCGCATTTAAGTATATCATTGTTAATAAACAATGATATAAAGAGAACAATACTATACTACCCATTTGCCGTGTCGTCATCTAACATATCATTAAATCAACGTCTTTTCATTGGCTCTAAATTACAGCGCGATATCATGGATATATTGCTCTGATTATGTGTACATCTGTTATGATTGGTGCTTCTAAAGAACTGTTTTAATCAAAACATTTTCTGTCTATTGTCACTACTCGAAGAATCAAAGGAATTTATCACAGTTACCTATGGGTTAAATTGTGCACTGTTTTTAGTTTTATGTATGTTGCAGGACATTGTCGACTATAAGTATTCAAGAGTCACAGCATTTAAAACCTATATGGACGATATCTGCTTCGAAGCAGATTTTGTGTTTAATATTTTCAATACATTTTAAATTTCAAAAATAAAATACTCTTTACTAAACGAGGAGTCAACGATAAAAATACTAGATACAAAACCTTAAGAATTGTTTTTGTACAAATTAATTTTAGGTAAATTATTTAGCAAATCTACTAGCTATCAATTTTTATTTATTTCAATTTTTTATATATTAAATAATAATTGCTTAATTACGCATTACTAATAAAAAAAAAAATTTTAATTGGTAAGTCATTAAGTTCTAGACTAATAATTTCAATTACATTACCCAATTAATAATAAAATTAACATAATAATGTAACATAGTACTAATAATTAAATATTAATAACACTAGATTCATGAAAAAGTTTATAAGATAATGATTTTGTAATTTTATTAATGTTTACTTTTTTAAATACCTAGTTCAATTAGTTCCTACCTTGGTAATGGTACAAAGTTTTCTTCATTGAGTAAACCAAATTTAAATCCGAGTTGAAAATACTTTTCTATAATTACTGTTTTCATTTAATCCTAAATTTTTCTAGTTAAGAATCTTATAAATACTAATTTTACGCCTTGATTACCAGTGGCAATGTATTCTTGAATCCATTCATTCCATAAATAATTTGTGTCATAAGGTATACATTGTATTTCTATTGTTATGTTTTTAAAAAATGTCTACAATATTTTATGTCCTAGAATATGTAGATATATCATCACGTAATAAAGTCCATTTGTTAAATTTGACAAGAATATTTTCTATTCTTTCTATTAAAGAACTCATCATGTAGTAGTCGTTAAGAAAATAACTAATGGTTTATAATGTAATAAATCCAAAGCTTTCATAAATTCTTTCATCAATATTGTCATTAAAAAAATTAGTGTTGATATTATGTATATAATTTCTTCTATGCAAAGGCATCCATTTATTTAATCGTTTTCTTCTTTAAATTTTTTTTTATAATATTTTAGGACGTAACTTAAAACTGAAAAAGGATTATTCATAACTTTTCTGTATGTGCATCCAAGGTATACATTCATTTATTATTTATTATTAGATAACAATTTTTTTTTATATATAAATTCGTGTTAGTTTGTACATAAAAATATACATGTATGTACTTTTTTAATTTAATTTTTAACTAAATCTTCTTAATTGTATAATTTTGTTTAATTTTTAATTTTTATTAATTCATTTTGTATTTATTAATTTATTTATTTGAAATTATTTAATTAAAAAATAAATTTACTAACTTAATAGTACTGACTATTTCTTCTTAATATATATGTCTTAATATATTATTTCCGTCTTTAATTCTAACTCAATATGACCTTAGTTTGTTACTCCTTTCGGCTGATTCCGTAGGGGGTAAAAATTCTTGGATATTTTTAATTGTGGCTGAGTTAGTTGAGGAATCATAAAAAGTACAGACATAACTCAGTTAAAACAGCAATAATCTGCTGTTTTGTTTCTCATTCTACATATTTTTAACCACCTTGAATAATAGTCATAAATTATCAAATACTAATCCTTTGTAAATTGGCTATGTCTATTGTTACTTTCATAAAAGGTACATGTGGCATAATTTAACTTAACATAGGTTCTTTACATTTAGTTTTACTATATTTTTAGCAGATATTACAAGCACTTACATAATATGATTTCTTAGTTGACCAATAATAAAAATTTCTAGCTTTTAAACACATTTTGTTGACACTAATGTGTGTTTCTTGCAATAATTCCACAACTAATTTCCTATGTACTCACAGTATAACTTCTCTAGTTTCAAAATAAACAATAATATCGTTTACTATTATTTCACATATTAGATTAAAATAATGAATAAGTTCTTGGCTTTGTTAACTTTTTTTATTAACGTCTTACCAACCATATTGATAATTTATCATTACTTTATTTGTCACCACGTCTGCCTTTGTTTCTCTAACTAACTCATCTAAACGCTCTTTAGATAACTAACCTCATATTCTTTCATTGTGTAAACTACCTCATTATTTTCTTGATCAACTAGTACTCTTCTACTAATTATATTTCTACTTAGTAAATATATAATGCACATTATTCTTTATTGATTTTCATATTTAATGACCTCGCTCTTTCAATTCCACATTTTAATATTACCATTTTGTTGAAGTTTTTTATTTAAATAATATCGCCTTCTGAAGAAATAACTCCTTATCGTTAGTTATATGTCATTTACATTCATACAAGGATGGTCAAAACTTTAAACATGCGTATAGGAATTTGGACTTGTTCAACTAAATTTTTGAAAGTGTTCCGGGAATACTGGAACTTTTATATCTTAAAATAAAGCTTATTTAATATACTTTAATATGGAAAATAAAATTTCGAACTTCAGATTGTCTTCATGATGAAAATATCTAGCGTATTCAAAAATTTGCAATTTTTTGTTATAATTCTCGGTTTTGTGTTTTATTTTATTTTAAAATATCTTACAAGGGGAGTACACTGATTTTTATAAATATTATATAAATCTAATTGACATAGCATATAAAGTTATACTTATTTAAATTTTTTTACTTCTTTTAAATAAAAATAAAATAATTTAAAAAATGAACTGGCTTAAATTCTCATTTTTATTAATTGACGAATACGACGTTCGTTTACCAAGCCGGTAACACTAATGTTTTTCGTGCTTGAGGTATGAATTTAAAACCCCTAAATTGGAATGGAAACTTTTCTGAATTTTTCTCTTAATTCTTTTTAAGTTAGAAAAATTTTCACATCATTTAATTTTTATCTGATTTAGATTCAATAACTTCAATAAATATCATGGATCCCATCACTATTGTCTCTACTCGTGAAAAGAAATTTTTTATTCATGTTAATATTATTTTACTATGTGTTTTTTTTGAGGCCGCGATTTATTTTTCCAACACTCACTTAACCTACTCTTTTCAACGATACGTCAAATGATTACAATTCGTATTTAGTTGAAGATATTACCCTAAAAATTAAAAAAAAAACACTTAATCAAATAACAAGTAGCTTAACCAGCTTTATCCAGACAAACAATTAAAATCATTCATTTCTAATATTTTTAAAGTATTTATTGTCAAATTAGATTTGATATGATAAAAGTATTTAACTGCAAAAGTAAATAATTTTACTTTGTAATTTATTAATTATTTCATTCTATTTGTGCGTGTAACTAATAGTCTATAACATTCCAAATTTTTGGAATATTATAGATGGTTAATATCCCAAATTTTTTGGTAACATGTTGCTATATAAATTACAAATCTAAAAAAAAATTATATTTAGTTTCACCTGATTTTAACAATCGATTTTTACTATTATAATCAAAATTTATAATCCGCTCAATTAAGTAGTTTTTATCAACTACTTTTTTTACATACATCACAATACACAGCCTGATCGATATTGGTGCAATTTGCCGGTTCGGGTACGCTCTATAATATTTAGTACCCCTGGCCTCAACAGATTCTTTTAAGTAATTTACACTGTCCGTAACACTTTTATTTTTATATATTTGGAATACTACTCAAATAATTTTTATAAGTATTTAAATTTTTTTTTTAAGTCCATGCACATGAAAAAAACAATACATATTTTTATTACATGTTTATTATATTTTAAAAACATTATAGTCAAAATTACTATCATTCTTTTTTTAAATTAATATTGATGGTGTTTTCAAAAGCAAAAAGTAATCATCGACGCTACCATTATTTCTTTATTAATCGTTTATAATAATTTATTAAATGTCATTTATTACATTTATGTTAATAATGATATACATTTCATAATGTTCTATTGTTTGTTACATACTATTTTGTACATTAATTATTACCCTACATTTCTTATATGTTACTATTACATATTGTTTAATATTTTCTATTTGTTTTATATAATTAATTTATGCTTTTTATACAAAATTACATTGGTATATTTTTTAAACACTTAAAAGTATATGTATAGCATTTTGTTATATTTTAACACATATCATGGCATTTAATATGTAAATTAAAATTTTAATTAGCATATAGTGATATTAATGATATCATGTGTATATCATAATATTATAACGGAGGCGGGAGACAATATCGCGCTTACTGGGTGATTAATAAGGGAGAATTTAAATAGACTTAATTTTATGATGAAGGAAGACTATAGTCATTGGCTCACAAAAAATAAATATCTTCTTCTTTGTCACGATTTTTTGACCTTTAAAACCATACTGTCCGAAAAAATTGTCTCCAGTTTTCACTTTCTAACGATATTACCTTCAAACCCCTCCTGGCTATACTTATTTTACGTCCTCTTTGCCTTATATTCCCATCTTAATCTTTAGCGTCCCATTAATATTTTTCTTTGGTATGCACTTCTTAGCACTGTTCTCAGCATCAATCCTACGCCATGCATGATCTCCCAGTTTAGTTGTCTCTTAGGAATGTCCTCCACAATACTCTGATTTTTATATAATTCTTTTATTTCCCTGTTTTTCTGGATTCTCCATTCTCCAGTAATTATATATTTACATGGATCATATATTTTTCAAAGAACTTTTCTTTCGAAAATGACCAGTGAATTTTCATCTATCTTCCGTAAAGTTTGTATTACCGACCCATAAATTGCTACTAGTTTTATAAATATCATATATTTATATTTTTAAATGTGTTTAAGGTGTTCTAGATTACAATAATTTTGTTAGCCGAAGTAACACTTATTATTGGCTTGAATTTTCACCTCCCCTTCACTATTTATTTTGTTCTATTGTGTTAATATGGCGGCACCTAGGTATTTGAATTGTTGTACTCTTTTAAACCTATGATCTTCAACCTCCAATCATCTATTTTGATTATTTAAAAGGACTTTTTTTTGAACATCATGTACTCTTTTTATCTATATTAGCTCCACTCCTGTACGCTTTGCAACTTCCATCAGTTTTTCAGTTTGCCTTTTGAGTCATTCATTATTTTCTGCCAACAGGATTATCGTCCACGTATGCTAATAATCCAATATTTATGTATTCTATTCTAATTCTTCCATTGTCCATTCCTATTTGCCTAACTACTTTTTCCAGGACTATTTTGAATAAGATATGAGTTGAAGCATTACATTGTCTTAACCCTATTGTCACTTGTATGACATTTGAAGTTGAATGCCTTACTTTAATGAGGTTAAAATAAACTATTATGAGGCTTATTAACTTTTGGGTCTTTCCAAATTCCTTTAGAATACTATTCAAGGATTCTCTATGTATTGAGTCATAAGCTTTTCTGAAGTCAATAAACAACAAATGGATACCCCTGTCGTATTCCAACATTTTTTTTAGTACTTGTCGTAGGATGAATATTTCATCAATGGTGGATCGGTTTTGTTTGAACCCAGCCTAATATTCCCTATGTCATGGCTTGATTCTATCAAGTAAACAGTAAGGCAAAATAAAGCAATACTGTTTTTTTGGTAATTATTATATAACTGTCTGTCTCTTTTCTTGTAAATGGAATACATCAACGCCGTCTTTCATTCTTTTGGTATCACTAATTTTTGCCATATTAGAAAAATCAACCGGTGTATATATTTAGTTACCTCACCATTCGTTGTATTCAATAATTTTCCTGTTATTTTATCTTCACCATATGTCTCATGATTTTAATTTGTATCATAATTTCCTCCATTATTCGCTCAGGGTATTCTACTATGTTGGGTTGGATTAGTAAAGTGGATTTTGAGATTTCTCAAAATTTAACAACTGATCAAAGTTGAAAGGTTACAAATATCATAAAAAAAATTGGATTAATCGGCCACAACCTAATATAATATTATCCTAATATAATCCGCAAACTTTTATGGCGCATTGAAAATACAAAACGAGGGTCGCCAACCCATTGGACGAGATAATGTATTGTCGGACCACAGTAGGATTTAAAAAAAATATATTGTAAATTGAAAGCAATTTAAGATAAAAAAAATAAAAAAGTAATGAAGGTTGTATTTGATGTCTGTTGAGCCGTTGATAGTTGATGTACACCAAAACCTCGTGACAGTTGTCACATAACCATGATGATCAAGGACGACCTTATACAAGACCGTTGCCCGTATCTTATAAACTTGGGGAATTGATTTTAGAAAGGATAAAAATACAAAATACACGATCCCAATAAATATGGAACACGCAAAAAAAATAAAATGATGGTTAATTTAAATGAAAGGGACTTTATTAAATAATAAAAAAAAAATTAAGTTAACATGAGGCAAAAAACTTCGTCTATAAATTAAAAGGAACAATAGAAAGAAGAAATAAAATTAAAGTAAAAATTATTACTCCTACACTTTTACAATTAGAGAACACGATGAACGTCTTCGGGTAACCACCAGCTATTAATCAACCCAACCCAACCCAACCCAAACGCTAAGAACGGCGGGTATATGCCCCAAGTAAGCGACTGGTTTTAGGCAGCTATACTTAGCTTGCAAGATGTTGGGATACCCGAAATAAAATGCACTATGTCACCACATTGTACTAGTAGTATATAATCATCACCCAACATAAAACCTATAAATAAAAATATATTATGACAGGTGGTATTGTAACACGTCTGCCATGTTAAGTGACCTAAATAAAAAAAAAAATTTAATAAAAAAAATTCGCCATACGTACTTAAGGCATGGCACACTAAAAAAAACCCAGCACAGTGAGTTCGCGGCACAGTGAAGACGTGACATAGTTTTATAATTACTATTTACATTATTTTTTTTATTTCATCCATTATTAAATTCAAGTGAAACTAAAAATCATTTTTTTTTTTAGATTTATGATTTATATAGCAACTCGTTACGACAAAATTTGGAATGTTAGAGACCGCTAGTAGCACACACAAATAGAGTAAAAAAATTAATTAATTTCAAAGTAAAATTATATAATATCAAATATAATTCGACAATATACTTTAAAAATATTAGAAATGAATGATTTTAATTGTTTGTCTGGATAAAGCTGGTTAAGCTACTTGTTATTTGATTAAGGGTTTTTTTTTTTAATTTTTAGGGTAATATCTTTAACTAAATACGAATTGTAATCATTTGACGTATCGTTGAAAAGAGTAGGTTAAGTGAGTGTTGGAAAAATAAATCGCGGCCTCAAAAAAAACACATAGTAAAATAATATTAACATGAATTAAAGTAGAGACAATAGTGATGGGATCCATGATATTTATTGAAGTTATTGAATCTAAATCAGATAAAAATAAAATGATGTGAAAATTTTTCTAACTTAAAAAGAATTAAGAGAAAAATTCAGAAAAGTTTCCATTCCCATTTAGGGGTTTTAAATTCATACCTCAAGCACGAAAAACATTAGTGTTACCGGCTTGGTAAACGAACGTCGTATTCGTCAATTAATAAAAATGAGAATATTAACATGAATAAAAAATTTCTTTTCACGAGTAGAGACAATAGTGATGGGATCCATGATATTTTTTGAAGTTATTGAATCTTAATGAGATAAAAATCAAATAATTTGAACATTTTTTTCTAACTCAAAAAATGCTAAATATTAATAGCCACAGACGGATGCGAACCTCGTAACCTTAGCGTAAAAGATACAAGTGTTACCGATTCGGCAACTGTTCGTCGCTTTCGGCGCATGATAAAATTAGCAATTCAAGCTAAGTCAAATTTAAAAGTTGTTTTTTCGACTTTAAAAAAGCAAAAAATTTAAATAGGTTTAATTTCTTATGTCTTATAAACTTTAATCTATGTCAATTAAATTATAAAATATTCATGAAAGTCAATATATTACCCCCATAAGATATTTGAAAAAGTTATGGCAGTTTTAAGTACAAAATACATCCCGATTGAAGGTGATTTTTAATACAAACATTAGATTATTTGTTGAATTTCGGCAGCCATTTGCACATAGAAGATAAAGTGTCGGGACAAATTTTTTTTTTCATTTTATAATAATTGACATTATCTTTGATTTGATATATGTGTAGTGGATGCAGTATTTCCAAAACATTTTCAAAAGTTAAGTTGAAAAAGTTCTATTTTTTATACAATGTTTCAAGTTTTGAACGCCCCCTATATAAGGGGAAATTGTCCAATTTTAATAAAAAGTATGTCAATTAGAATATGTACTTATAATGTATTTAGAAAAAAAAAATTTATGCTGATACTTACATTTTTCGAAAAGTTATAGCATTTTTAAGTTGAAAATTTAAAATCGAAAATTTTAACACAAAATTAGCGTTTTTTTAACTACGGCAGCCGTTTACATGCAGAAGATAAAGTGTCGGGACAAAATTTTTTTTTTCATTTTATAAGCATTAGAAATTAACATATAGGTTTTTACATATAGGTAATAATTAAACATATGTATAAAGATCAAAAAATTTCTGAAACATTTTCAAAACTAATAATGACAAGTGACATTAGTATTATTCAGCTTTTTTATGAATGATATCCTTAAAGTAAATAAAAAACATTATTATGCTAGTAATATATCAAACTTCTTTATTATAATAAGCAACCCAAGCTCTAACTTTTCAACAATATAATTGAGTTGTAGCGCAATTTTTATGTGACGTAATGTAAAATCTATGTGGCAACAATTCTATTTAAAGAAAATTATAATAATATCACAGATATTTTATAAATTTTAGCTTTATCATTTCTAAATGCAGAACAGAATGAGTACGTGTCTTTTGAGACTTCAAATTATATTTTGTTCAAAAAATTTTGAATCCATCATTTATAATTATTTTTTAAATGTTTTCATTAAAAATTGTCAAGATAATTTTTTTATTATTTTATGTGATTTTATATACTAAAACACACAATACTACAAAAACAAAAATATTACAATTAGATAAATTACTAAATCATCCGGGATGGAAAAATTTGAACGATGTGTACTCTATAAAATATTTGAAAAAAAAATATGATCTTAAAAGTCTAATTGAAATACCTACAAATCAGTCTAACTGTATACAAAAGATACGAGCCTTGACTATATATCTTGGATGTACATATGCTAAAGTTATGAATAATCTTTTTTCAATTATTATCAACATGATAACCATTTGTTATGAAAAAATTCTTGGAGAACACGATTTCTTAAATGGATGCATTTATACCGAAGAACTCATAGACTTAATAGCCACTTTTATTGTTCCAACAGCAACATTGATGAAAAATGCAATGGACGCTTTAGATTTATTTCATAACATACCATGGATTACTTTTATAAGGAATCAAAAAAATTACTACATAATGAGTCCTTTATTAGAGACAATAGCAAATATTCTTCATAAATTCATAAACGAAACATCTCTATCACGTGACGATATATCTACATACTCTTGGATATTAGTTACTGTGTTTAATTTTTTTCTTACATTCATTAAAAATATAAAAAAAGAAATGTTATACTATTGTACATTTGTACCTTATGATACGAATTATTTATGGAATGAATGGAATCAAGAATATAAAGTTATTATTGACCAAGGCATAAAATTAATATTTTTCAAATTCTTAACAAGGAAAATTAAAAATTATATCAAGACAGAAATTATAGAAAAGTATTTCCAACTGGGATTTAAATATGATTCAATAACTGAAGAAACGTTTGTCCCAAAACCAAAGGAGCTAATTGATCTAGGTATATAAAATAAAAAAATATTAATTAAAACATCATTCATAGTCTTATATAAATTTTTTTAGATCAAGAAATGGAATTTAGAGCAACAGATGAAGAACTTTCAGAGACAATAGAAATAGATTTATCAGAGTAGCTCAATATTTTTTTGCATTTATATCGTAATAGATTACTGAAATAGAAATAATAGTAATCATTTCCTACTAACTTTTGGTGTTTAAAAAGATTCTACAATTGAAATATTCAGAAGTTAATTAATTTTAATGATTTACTTTAACTAAAAGAATTAATCAAAACAAAGTTGTCAAAAACATTTATTCAATTGAGCGTATTATAAAATTTGATTATATTTGTAAAAATTAATTGTTAATTCAGGAGAAAAAATAATCATTTTTTTTAGAAATTATTTATATACCAACATGTTGCCAAAAAAATTTGAATATTATAATCTAGTAATAGCACACACAAATATAGTAAATATATTATGGAATTACAAAGTAAAATGATTTAATTTTGTAGTTGTAACCTATCATATCAAACTGAATTCGTCAATAAATACTTTGAAAACATTAAAAATGAATGATTTGAATTGTCTGTATTGAGAACGTGGGATAATTAACTGTTTAATTGATAGATTAGAATTTTGTTTTCAATTTTTGAGGGTAATATCTTCAACTAATTGTAATCATTTGACGTATCGTTGAAAAAAGTAGGTAATGTTAGAGCAAAGAAAATAAAAAAAACCTTCATAGTTTTGCATTGAAGCTAAAACCTAAAATATAGTAAAATAATTTTTATATGAATAAGAAATTTCTTCTCGCGAGGGGTGACTACAGTGATGGGATCCTTGATCTTTATTGATGTTATTGACTCTAAATGAGATAAAAATCAAAGGTGTTGAAAATTTATTTTAACATAAAAAGAATTAAGAAAAAAATGCAAAAAATGCAAAAAATTCCTTGCCATACGCGGGTTGGAACCTTGTACCCCGAGCGCGATAAAAACTAGGTTTACTGACTTGACAACCGTACGTTACTTCCGTTATCTGAAAAAAATGACAGTTTAAGCTAGTTCAAATTTCAAAGCTATTTTTCTCAAATTAAACAAAAAGCAAAAAAATATTAATTAGTTTAACTTTCTACACTATATCAATTTAATCTATATAATATTAATGAAAATCAGTATTCTCCCCTTGTCAGGTATTTTAAATTAAAATAGAATACAAAACCCAGAATTTTAATACAAAAATAGCATATTTTTGAATGACGGTAGTCGTTGTCACCTTGAAGACAAATCCAGAGATCAATTTTTTTTTTTCAAATTAAAGTATATTACCAAAGTTTTAATTTAAGATACATATAAAAGTGTCACTATTTCTCGAACACTATCAAAAATTAAATTGAAAATGTCCTAGTTTCAATACGCGTGTTTAAATTTTTGACCCCCCTTGAATAAAGGGGTATGATCCGATTTAAAAAAAAAGCGTATCAGATGAAAAATGGGCATATAAAAAAATAATAATATTGATCCATACATTTTTCCAAGTTGTAGCAATATAAATTTAAAATAAAAATTCGAGAACTTTGTAGGCGTTGTAGGCGATGGTGCGCGGGTGCGGATCGGTTGGTCGACGTTGTCGCTTTCACAACGGGAGGAAGACTCTCGCACCATTTGTGGCGGGTGGTCGTCGGCCGTGCGGCATTTGCTGGACTTTGCACCGTAGCGTATAACAAGCGGTGTTGGTCATTTAAATACTCATAAAATAGGGCGACGGCTGATAAAGGTGGCACGAGTCGCGGGGCATCGTGTATAACGAAGCGACGCGGACTGTATCAATAGGTAAATACCTAAGGTATCAAAAAAAAAAATATATATTAATTAGGTCATTTTTAAAAAAGTTAGGACAGTTTTAAGCAAAAAAAAATTGAAAAAATGTCGAAAATTAGCGATTTTTAAATTTGTAATTTTTTTGGAGATTTCAAGATTTATCTTTTCTTTCTTTGTCTCATTTTGTATCAAGTATATTTTTCTTCATTTTGTGTGTCAAAAGATATGCGCCAATATTTTAAAAATGTATTTCACTCTAAAAAATCTTAAAATGACACGTTACGCGGTATTATCCTAGAAACGACGACATACAAGGTAAAATTTCTAATAACTATTGTTATTGTTTTAATATTGTACAAACCAGAATAATAAAGTTAGGATCTATTACACTTATTGTAAAAATGCTTGTTATGTTGCACTATTTAAATAAGATAAGGAGCAAATATAAATTACATATTCAGCTATTCCACTTTAAATTGAGTTTTAAAAAACAAAGTTTAGTTAAAGAGAAGCTTATAACTTTATTTTTTAAGTATATTTTAGAACATTTTTATGAAACATTTTATAAAAAATAATGTTAATTTTATATTGTTTGCAATTTATTCGCGTTGTTTTTATGCATAACCAAGAGATTAAGTATTAATAATGATATCTTACTGTATTTTTATTGAGAAATTAAAAATATAAAGTTTTGTAAAAATAAATCTTGAGTAAAAAATTTGGCACATTTAATTTTTCAAAAAATATCAAAAATCACAAAAATATTAAAAAAACAAATTCATTTTTTTTCAAAATAATAGCAGTACAAAAAATTTATCTAGAATCTAATAATAAATTATTACTAAATTAAAATTATATTTATATATATGTATATAAATGCTCTCTTACTATTCATATCACAGTAAGAATGATTATGAATAAAGTATTGTTCAAAAAATTCATAGTATCTATTCATAAAATATTTTTATTTACTGCTAGAAATTATACCTGTTTTAACAATCTAGTTTAGTCCACACCAGAAATGTATAAGTCATTTTTTATTCCAACACAATACATTATTCAGTATAATTAAACTTTCAAGTATATCTATTGTACAAAAAAAAACATTTTATCTCACTAATACATCGAATAGAATTGATAACTTAATTTAAAAACCTTAGTGTACAATGAAAATTGACATTCGCCTTATTATTTTCCCAGGAACCTTTTATCTATTATCTTTTACTTTATTTACTACTAAATTCTTATTATAGTAATTAAATTTAATATGAAATTAATATTGAAAATGTAATATTGTAACTTTTATGGAGAAATCAAAAAAAGTTATTAAATTATTTTATATAAAGGGATTCTTTTAATATTAACCATTCGATTACTCTTAAATTAATAATATAACATTATGAAAATTCTTTTAATTATTTTTTAATTCATCCTTTTACCTTATAAGGGTGTCAACTTTTAATTTTGTAATACTAACATATATATTTAATTAGCTTATAAAATAAAAAATGATCTAATGTAAATGATAATAGCACTTGGTATATAAATCACAACTATCATAGTTATTATAATTTTTTTAGTTGTAATTGGTTGGTATGTAAAATATACCGTATCTCGTGTCTAGATTAAGGAACAATGATAAAATACACGCGAATACTTAAGCTACTCACGCAATAAAAATAAATATTACAGTTAAGGTTAATAAGGAAATTTAATTTAATTGTTAAAAAAGAAAATTTAGTTAAACATGGAGAAAAATTTAATCTATTAAAAACCATGTCTACAATGAAAGGCTGACAAAAATAAAATAAAATATTTATACAATATTAAATAATATAACAAACTTCACAGACAGTATTTGAATACATCCGTTAATGTTAATCGGAAATTAATAAAAACACCAGGAGCGGTTTGAACACTCGCTCCTTAGCGTTGACTAAAGGAAATAGGATAACGTTTATCCTCTTTCCTTGAGAGCACGTTGCTCTCAACACATAAATAAAATAAAATATCTGATGGTTTGGATGCTTTACCGAAAAGACCCGGCCGTTCGCCGTTAGCGGCTCCATTCCATCATTAAAAAAAGTAATAGTACAAAAAAATGTGCTCTCTAGAACTGTCAGACAGAAGTGCTAATGAAAAGCCAACACCACTCAAACGGCAATTTCAAAACACAAGTAAATAAATGAACATAACGAAAAATTATAAACGGTCCACCTTCGAATTTACGACGTTACAAGCTAGTTAAATATGTATGTTAGTATTAAAAAAATAAAGAGTTGACACCTTTATAAGGTAGAAGGAAGTATTAAATAAATCATTAAAATAATTTATTTAATTCGATTTTGATTCATTTTTAATTAATTTAAATCGAGATATAAATGAAATTAAAAAACACTAAAATAATTTTCTCAATATAATTATTATTTTAAGAGAAATTTGTGAATATCGAGTATATTAAAAGAATCACTCAGTATTTCGATACCTTAATTTATCATAAGCCCCATTGGTAGCTAGTTTTTTATTTTTGGTAAGGGCTGCCCCTTCCTATAGTATATATATATTGGATTCACATTAAAAGTTTTAAAGGTTTTATTGTTGTCGTTAATTTGTTAAGTCAATAGGTCTCGGTTCCATTTACGTTTGAGACTTCATGGTGGGTTGTCAGGTATTGAAGTTGTGTACATTTTTCTAATTTAAGGGTTTGAATTTGTATTAAGTTTTGATTGAAATCTAGTATAGTGTAAAATTGAAAGTTCTTTAACAGTTTTGATGTTTAAATCTTTGTGTAGGTTATTATTTGTTACATACCATGGCGCACCTGTTAACACTAATAATGTTATATTTTGAAAGGATTGTATTGGTCGAATTTTGGATGGTTTAGCTGGTCCCCATATCTGAATACCATAAGACCAGACTGGTCTGATTATTGACTGATAAATAAGTAATTTTGTTTGAGAGGTAATTTAGATTTTAGTAATGGACGAAAGAGATGAAGTCTTCTGTTGGCCATTTTCAGTTTGTCTTTCAGGTGAGATCCCCACGTCAGCCGTTTGTCCAAAATTATGCCTAGGTACTTAGTTTCATTATGGGTATTAATTACTGTATTATTTCATTTCATATCAGGACATTTTTCAGATCTGAGGGCAAATGTTACTTGACTTGATTTATATGTATTCATTTTAATTTTCCAGTTTCTGAACCAAGATTCGATGATGTTGACGTGTGTTTGTAGATAATGGGCAACTTCGGTAATATTACTATAAGTATAAAGTATAACTGTATCGTCAGTAAATGTAGCAAGAAGAGTATTAGTAGACTGGGGTATATCTGCGGTAAAAATATTGTAGGGGTCGGGAGACAGGTCACTTCCTTGAAGAACACCTGCTTGAATTTTGTAGTAAGGAGAATTTGCAATGCCTTATCTTACCGTAAATTTCCTTTCAAAAAGGTAAGACTTTATTATTAAATATAGAGGCGCTGGGAAATTTTTTTTCAATTTGTAAAGCAGCCCATCATGATGTCACACCCTATAAAAAGCTTGGGCTGCGTCAAGGAATAGACCAGTATTTGCGATTTTCAAATACTGAGGCTATTGCATCAGTCAATCTACGTACTTGGTGTATAGTAGAGTGTCTCTTGCGGAATCCAAACTGAGTGTTGGGTAAGATATGGTGCTCTTGTAATATTGGCCTAATCCTTTTAAATAGAAGTTTTTCAAATAATTTGTTTAATGTGGTTAACAGGCTGATTGGTCTATATGATACAACCATATTTTTTGGTTTCCCTCATTTAGGTATAAGATTTATAAAAAAATATACCAAATGAAAGGTAAAGACATCATGCATCTATGCATAAAATTTTTGTATTAATAAAATTAAGTTAATATATTTTTCTAATATTAAAGTTTGTATTGTAATTTTAAAATTAATTAAACTTATATCTTATTGTATAGTTATTATTGTTGTATTTTTAATTAACAATAAAACATTGGAAAAACGTAAATTAATAATGCAGAATAATGATCAAAAAATAGATGACTATGTCATTTAGTGTCTAGTTGGACCCTTGTAGAGAATATAACACGCGATGTTTTCCCTCCCGCTGACAACAACTGACCAAAACAGTTATTATTTCATTCTCTTAACATAACAATACAAACTATTTAGTTAAAATAATTTTTGTAGGATAATTATTAATTATTTTCAAAGGCTTTATTCAAGCTTCTTGTGTGAATTTATGAAAGTTTAATCATAATACTCAATACTTATATATATATATATATATATATATATGAGTTTGTGTGTATGTGTGTAGTAAGTATTATGTGCATATACACAATTGTGTATACGTAAATTTATGTATCTAATTTAATCTATTCAAATTTAAATCGAAACTTGTTTCAGATAAATGAAGTTTTCAGTTCTCGTTAATAATTTATGAACAAATTGTTGATAATTATACAGGCTTGTTAATAAAATGCATTTTACACTAAAAATTTACTACAAAAGTTACTAAACCTTAATTTAATTTAGTGATAACATAAAATGATTATACACACTTTACTACTAAAAATTTGGTGTAATATTTTATGAAATTTTTAAAGAAATTTATTGAATTATATTTAACTTTTATTCAATAGTATTTAATAATTTATTCAAAAATGACACACTAATACTTGACTTAAATTCTTGTGATTAACTTTTCTTCAGCACACTGACCTCTAACCCGCCTAATACATCAAAATTAATCAATTTTACTATATTACTATTTAATAGTCAGGATATAAAAATAATAATAATAATAATAAATATAATAACTCATTTTTCTACGGAAATTATTTGACCTCAATTATTTTACTTACTACAAGGATAACAGATCAATTTAAATATAATATCAAAACTGGATTTGTTTACAAGGGAGAAGTTTTAAGTAGTTATGGGCATTTTTGAGTATTTAATCTATCGAATAACTATTTATTTTTAGCATAAACTATCAAATATTTAAAAAAAATATCGAATACTTTAAATAAAATCCGAATGGAACTATTGAATAGTTTTAAACACTATTCGAATATGTTGGGTAACTAACGAATAATTATACAAACTACCGAATAGTTTTTGAATAACTATCGAATAGTTCGATAATTGCTATTCAATATTCCCCATCACTAGTTTTAAGTCTTAACACAGTTTTTGTACGTGCCTCAGTAGTGAGAAAAAAGTATCTTTCATATATTTTATAAATTCAGTGTTCAGATAAGAATTTTCTAGTTTTGTTTGTATAATAAACACAGCTAACTTAAGAAAATTATCTAGAAACTCGAAGTAATAATAACAATTGATAAACAAATATAATCATAAAACACGTGTTTAAGAATAAATTTATTTAACAAGATTAACTTAAGTTTTTTTTAATCAGTGGCGTATGTAAGGGCTAGTATGTATATAGTCTCCATTACCCAATTGTTACTGTATTCAATATATACACTACCGTAGTAATCTTTTTACAGTAGTAAAAGTAGGCGATAAGCTAGACTTTAGTGCCCCTATTGATTTTAAATTATGTATATATAAACCACTGATTTTAAATTATGTAAATTTAACTATTTATAAGTATTATTTACATAAAAATAAAATTCAAGATATTTTCAGCGATTCACGGTATATTTTTCCAATAGCACCATTTAAAATGTTTATTTTTTTTTGATTATCGTACATTTTTTTGAAAATAAAGCCTGCAGTAACGTTATAAAGTATTATATTATTATACTAAGTTTTATTTGTGAAAAGAGAAGACAACCGGATTTCTGAATTCATTTACTATCTGGTAGATGGCGTTTATCCGGAACCGAAATCTACTGAACAGTCAACAAAACTGCGACTGTCTGCGGCCCGGTACTCTTCACGTTTTAAAGTTTAGTGTTCATCCATTGAGTGGGTCGTTCGGTTGTTGTTAGTCACGTCAGTTGTCTGATTAAATACCGTTAAAACAGTGTAGTGCTCGTGTTATCTGTGTTTCACTTAGCTTTTGTTTTTACAACAACAAATATTTTTTAAACAACGAACGTCTTGTTTTCGTAATATTGTTACACATATTAAAAAGAGTGCAACATGTGACTTAAAACTGACTACTGGATTATTTTAACTCTCAAAGTAAGATCTTTGTTTAGAAATATAGACTGATTTCCAATATTTTGATGGGAAAATTTACAAACGTTTTAAGTTACCGGTGCTGACAGTGGGTGTTTAGCCTACTGAACCGACGGCTGACCGGCATGTTGCTCGTGCTGCCGGCTGGTGTCGACCAGTGCAACGGCTCGCTCACTTCAAAACCCGTTTGACCGCATTCTGCTATTACCGGCCACTTATAGTATTTGTGTGCCACTAGAAAAACAAAAAACCTAAAAGAGAAACCAAAGTTTTCTTCTTTTAACTGGATTATTAAGTTAAAAACTTATCACATGTTATTATTCTTATCAAAAATGTAAATTCATTTATTAAAAATATCTACTTATCAAAAATGGTGTCGTTTAATTTATATTATGAGCAAATAGTAGCTTATATAAAAATTAACAGTGATAGCATTGTAGTGTAGGTTGTTCGCCCAATTATATATCCGGTGATGTCTCATCGTATCTACTCACACTAATAGTGTATTCAACATTATCAACTCATTACTAATATCCATATTACTTTTATTTGTTGCTTTGATTTTTTATTAAAAATAATTGATAAACTTTCTAAATAACTCGTATTTTTCTCGCCAACAGAAAGTTTTTGATAAAATAGTAAGGATATGAGATAACATCGGTTATAAGAATATATTCGTTGGATATATTTAACTAAGAGCATTATTATCATTATACAACTTATCGCAATTCACAATATATTTTTAATAGTTAAGAATAAATACTGTTCTATTTATTTTCATTATAAAATTACTAGATTATGTTTGATAACGAAACATATTTTTTTTTACAGTTATAATAAGTTAAAACATCTGGTGATTTAGTAAAATGGTGTAACTTGTTGTTGGTGGGGTAAAATCACTGGCCGGCGCACGGTTGTCTCGTTTTTTACTCGTCACTAAGTTAACTGTTATAATTTTGAAATATATACATGATATAATTAGCCTGATGAATATTCTTTTAATCATTCACCAGTAGAAACCACTTTTATAGTAGATGAATATCCATATTTTAAACTTTAAAATTAAAAACGAGTTAAAAATCATAATTCTTAAGCTAACAGTTGATGATCAACGGGTTTCAGTTATTTGATATTTCATGGGAATTTAAAAGATCTTTTTGGAATATTAACAGTTTTCGTGAAGCACGTAAAACAATAAAAGGATTTTACTGTTATTCAATTACTATGTAATTTAATGAATGAAGTCTATTTATATTATGTTTACTTGAATGTCCACTAAAATTATTCTTTTATAAAGCTAAAGAACTTAGGGTTGCGTTTTTAATCAAATTTTTGTCCTGTCTTAACTGTTTTGTTTAAACATACACGATCAGCGCAACCTTATGATGAATTCATTTACCCTATTGTTCCATACAATAAACCACAACTAAAAATCCAGGTCAAAGGTTATCAATGGAAAGGAATTCGATGAGGCCTATTGTTGTGGTGCCGTCCTTAGTAGGCTAAGTCAGCTCATATCTAACCAGCGATTTAAATAGTGAAAACGCTGTTAACTGAAATATCATATGATAAAATTGTTATGTTATTTTTAACGGTCGAAATACTTTCATAAGCCGTTTGAAACGTGAAGCCATATTGTAAAAGGACCGGAAATTTTCTCTTTCACATCAAGCTACTCGAACGCTCTAGCGATAAATCATATATAACATTAATTGACATTAAACGCCAATTAATGTCTTTAAAAGTCAAACGTGAAATTTTCATGGTTGACTTTTAAAGAAGGAAATTATTATCGTGTGTTTAGGTGTATTTTTATTAAGTAAACACTTAGCTGTCTTGTGTTTTCGATTCGTTGTAAAAAAAATAAACATTTTCACTTTTCAGTGGTAAACTTCACTGAACAACAATGATAACGAATGTAGTTTTTGCATTCGATGACAATGCACTATTAACATTTAATGCTGTGGTATTGCAAGTTGCAATGCTGGAGTGTGCGTCAATCGCACTCGACGTTTCACTTAAATGTATGAATGTTTAGGTTGGATTTTTTGATTAGTCTTTTTTTACATTTATTATTGTCCTTATCGTTAATGTATTTATTTATATATGTACAAACCTGAAATATAATGACGCACGTTCTGTATAGATTTTTAATAAAACGGTGAATAACGGCAATGAAGGCTATTTACATTATTATCGTTACAGTTTTGCGCTTTGTGTGTGCATTTAAGTCGTACCGCACACGGGTATCAAAGCACTTCGTGTAGTTTCACAATATGTTGCGATCACTTTGCAAATCAAGAGTTCCGTTTGCGGAGATGTGACCGACTTAACTGCTGTTAGGATTGCAGTTAATCGCGTGTATCGTCGCCGTAATGTTAAACAACCGAACGTTATCGGTCTCTCATTGCAATACTGCCCGGAGATCTCTTGTTAATTATAATTCGACCGACATGGTCAGCCCGCAGACGTGCAGTTTTTTTCTAAAACAATTCCGTTGCCGCAGTAAAAACCACTGAATGCGATGAGCTGTTGCACGTGTTTTGTAAAACATTTATATCCCACAACAAATTGTGAACTTGGCTTTTACTGTCTCTGTTGTACACTTCAGTGCGGACTTTGAATTTGTTAATATTGATATTCAATGCAATTACTATATTATTATTCGGCATAACATGCGTTGGTTGCGTTTATTATAATTTTGCAAGCGAAAATAGCTGATTAAATTTCAATGATGACTTTCAGTCTCTTTAATATTAAGTAATGTGTGTTAACATTACCGGAACTTAACATTATTTGGGCGAAAGTGGGTTTACGAACGTGCCTCACGCCTTTTTTTCGATTGTTAGTGAATTTGACTACCGTTGGCGTAAGAGTTAATAATGTGAAACTTTTAAACTATGACTTATGCATTTCTGGATATTACGACTGATAACTAAAACGAACGCAATATAATACGTTTTTAGGCAACAAAAATTAATTAGACCAAATGAATCGCCTTCTTTTTGGCACCATAAAACCAATTATTGGTAAACTGATATGTTTTTCTTAAATGGCAGCGCAACTCGATGATTGCCGCTTAAAGTATATCATAAAACATGAGTTACAAACAATAATAATTACACCATATTCGTTTACTTCGCAATGTAATCACATATTGACTGTGTAATACTAAAGATTCATTTTAATGTTTATACTTAATGCACATATTGTGTTGTGTAAACAACCAACCAACTACATACATAGTGTATATCGAACTATATTTCGGTTTTTTTTACCATTAGCGTACAATATTTGCAAAATGTTAAACATTTAAAACGAAACCGTTTTACAGTTGCAAAGATGACAAGAGTTATTCTAAAAAAACCTTTATAAAAATAACTCCCCTAGACTCATGTTAAACCTATAATGTATTACTATGAGCATAAATAGTGATTAAAAGAGCATTCTCGTCGTCTCTATGAATAATTATAATTAGTATGACATTCGAGCACAATGATAAAAGTTTAAACCCATGTTGGTACATAGTTTTGTTATTAATTTAATTAATAATGAATAAAGTATTCATTTGCAGTTCATTAACATTATTGATGCTATCTATTATTTTTTAGTGTAGTCAAATACTTATCATATAACACAATTGCTTTGTGTTAATGATAAAATATGAGAACCTCTTAAGTTATATACATAATGTTAACTACATATTATATTTTTTAATAATTTGTGTAATAATTATTATGAATTGTTTTTGTTTCATTTCGAGATGCTGTATTATTTTTCATTAAATGTGACGACAGTATATTGATCTTTTATATTCTTCGTGTATGTTTATTATTTTACCCTATACGACATTAGCCGTATACACAGTCAAGACTTCTCTCGTTTTACTGAAAAACCTTGATGAAAAGGAAGTATTTCACCCCAATACTTTTCATCGTTCCCCTAATAAATTGAGCCCATAGGGTGAAATGTACGTCCTACACTGCTGTTTGTCTCGGGTAAGCCAGAAACAGCAACAACATCAGACACTATAACAACAAGGAAACACTTACCAAGAGTATAACTTGTATGCAGATAACTGTTCTGAGTTATTCTAATAATAAGCATTAAATATTTTAAACGCTCTCATTTATCATTAATTCATTTTTAAGTGTTATGTGAGAGAATAAAATAAACAATTTTAGAAGCTGTATGTGTTTTGTAATTAAAATAACAAGCTAATAGTCAAAATACAAATTGATTAACTTTAACAATGCTCTAACATCTTGTAATTAAAATATTTTAACGCAATAAAATGTACACCCAAAAAACTTGTTTATCTTAATACACTCACAATGAAAACGTTACAACTGTATGAGATATTGATGATAGTAATTTAAGTAGTTACTGCAGAATAGATACAAATTCTTAAATGTTAAATGTTTATTCATAGTGAGATGTATTTTATAGATTACTCAACTTCTCGTTATTATTCTAATTCAAAACGTTTATAAAATGTATTTTAGTGAGAAATATATATTTTTAATAAAATTGACATTACGAATTTAAAACAAAGTTATGCGTATCACGTTTTATGTGCAGTAATAGAAAAATATGTATTTTAATTTATATTTCCGTACATCATTTGTTATGTATGTCTCGCATGCCAATCAAATGTATTATATTAGACGTCTAACTTTTCCTTCTCGTTCTTCGCACACCAGGTAGTGTTTAAGTGCATACCTTACATTTTTTTATTTGCATATTTCTGCATTCCACTTAATGAATGAAGCAGAGTATAAAAATTTTAATGAAACCATGTACAAAATCATCTAAGATGAAAAAGTGACACTATCATTATTGTGACGGAAAACAAACCACTTTATCTATGATAACAATGATAATATTAGTAGGAGCAAGTTTATTTTTACTCAGCGCGGTTACATAGTGATACACTGAACTCTATATCTGTGGATCGGTATGATCGATAACCATAACAATCCATAATATTCTTTCTAAACACATTCATTGTATAGAGTTTAGTGCCAAGATTGTTACCGGTTTGCCGTGCGACTTATAACGGAATATCTGTGTATATTCTCGCGGGTTTGTCCGCTTATTAACTGTTTATTATTATATTCGAGTCCAACTGTGTATGCTCATCATTTTGTGTATACAGAGCTGTATACCCACCGCGTAAGTTCAATAAGTAAACCGACCGTTGAACTTCACACGTAATGCCATTACAACATTTTCATTGGTGACCGACGTTGTTATTAGCCTGTCCGATGGAATGTATTAGGAGAATTATCATGAAAACATAATAACCGGTAGGGCGTTGTATTAATAATTAAGATAAACACACGTTTAATTATTGTTTTCATGCTAGTAATGTCGTAGCTTTTGTATTTTTATAATAATCAAATTTTTGACAGCAATAACTACTCAAAGAAAAAATACACGTTAGTACTATATTAATGTACAGGTATATAATGAACGTCTTCGTTTATAAATGATTTTTTATCAGGTTTTTATTTTAAGGTTTTATCTTCAAATATTTATGTATTGTCTAAATAATAGCATACTTGGGCGTGAACGTTTAATTTAGGTTGATATAATATTAATTTAAGGTGAGAATCTTAGACCTTCCGGTCTAATAGGTCTTTTTTACCAATCTTAAATTTTGAAGACTACTGTTCTATTACAAAATTATATAAAAATGGACATTTCTTATTGAAATACGTATTTTATTACACTGACAGTATTATGTTTAACCGAATACAGTGTTTATATAAATATTTACTGTAGTTCAACATAATATTATTCGATAAACGTTGCCTTGCTTATGAAATCAATAGAGGGCTAACTTTGTAATATCAATAATACTCAATATAGTCTCACGCTTTGTAGTGAAAATTGATCATTAAAATGTACTGTTGTAATGGCGATAAATTAACGAGAACATTTTTTTTCATTCTCATTGTTTAATGTAACAAAAATTGAAAACGAGATGAAACAACAGTATGATAAACAAATGAAAAAAATAAAATAAGCAAAGGTATAATTGATTTATGAACATAAAATAGTAATAATAGATATAAATGGGACTTCATTAGTGAATGACACATTTGAGAATTCTTTCATCTTTCCAAGTTCTTTATTAATTTATATCTTGACGTCACACTCATAAAGTTGATAAATCTTCTCTGGAAAATTTTCTATAATTATAATGTAAAAACATTTATAATTATAATGTAAAAACATTTATAATTATATAAAACAAACATTTTAACTAATTATTTTATGTCGAAAATTTTAATTTTTCAGTGAATAAACAGCTATTATATTGTCTAAAAAATTGTGATTAGACAGTACGACTTAATTTAAATATTTTTTTATTGAAAAAACTACTAGCTACTGCTTACAATCAGAGTTTCTATTTAGAATCACGAAATTTAGAATCCTTAGTTCGTTGGTAGTATTCGTTCACAGACTGAAAAAAATTGACGACTCTTAAACTAATAAGATAATTTTGAACTTTCTAGAAATGATACTTACTAATAATATTAATTTTAATACCAGCATAACACATCCAATATTTTAACAATTTAATTGGAAGTTTGGTAGCAATGGTTCTAATTTAAAGAATGAAATTTAAACTTTTTATTCATATACTTTATATTGTTTACTAACTATCATTAAAGATACAAACATGCATTTTTTATTCATCGGAACTTACCTTAATTTTTCGTTATTACTTTTCCTCTTTGTATTAATGGTGAATGCTAAAAACAACAATTTAAAAGCATCATGGACATGTTTTCTAATCTAAGTTGTAATTTATTATATTAGATACATATGGAGCACATATTATATATTATTAAGTATATATTTTTAAGTAATTTTAAACTAAGCAGATATTCGGCTGCAATTAAAATTACTTTGTATACCTTATTGTTATTGCATCATAAAATACTTAATAAATTATAAACAATGTTATTTTCTTTTAAAGATTCTATGCAATGTTTGTTTTCTTTTAAAAAAAAGTTACATAACTTGAAAATATGACTAATTTCTGAGTCATTAGTTTCTTTAAGTATTATGGGCATTATTATCTTATCACGGTATTGCAATCGATAAAAACAAAACGATTAGGATCATTGGTGCCATAATTTTAAGTGTGTTGATAGTTGAAAAGTATGATCACAGTCAAATTATAGCAATTCAATATACCTAATTGTTGGCAATTTTCGACGTAATTTTCTCGAAATACTTTCTAACCATTATTTTCATAAAATTAGCAAATAGGAACTGGAGTTCAAAAAAAAAATCAACTGCAGACGAGTTTTCTATTTTTAAAAACAATAAACGTTATCGTGAGAACACATTGTACCCAAAAAAAACAAAATGAAATATTAATACTGTAAGTTTCACAAACGCCTGCTCTTATGTATATAACTGAAAATGGTAAAGTTTAAACTACTAGTTGTTTTTTAAGAAACTAAAATTCATATTAACAAAATGATATTCTTTGTGTTTGCTAAATGATTATACAGTAGCACCATAACTTCTATTTTTAAAAAGTTGTATTATTTAAATTCCAAGCAAGAATTTCTCTTTGGTGAAACAGCTTGAGAAAAACCAAGGACATAGCGATCCCATTATTGTTCTTAATATATCAGTATATTGTAATTGTTTTAGTTTATATAGTAAATGCGAAATTCAATAGACTAATGAACTCCTATCTTTCAGCGATACCTTACATTTTTATTCGCAATTTCAATTATACATACGAATATATTTGTAACAATAAATTTAAAAACTGTTTTATCATCATTATTAAAAAATAAAATTTCTTAATTTTAGTTAAAAACAAATTACCGTTTCAAATGATACCGTATACCTGTCAAAAAAATTTTGAAAGTAGGATAATTACCTATAATACTAATACTACAGTATTAGTATTATAACTTGTCAACTTGTGATTTACATATTTCTTTGAAACATCAACAAACCCAAGTACAAAAACCAAGATATTGAAAATTACAGACAAACGTTAGATAAAAATAATGTATACTCGGTGATAAATTATTTGTATTCTGTGTAACACCTTAAACGTTCAAAGACTTATTTAAAATATTTAACCCTTTTATCTTCATGAGAACTTCTCACCGGAAAATTTCAATTAAAATCTCCGTTTCGGACGATTTCTCTCTTGCAGCTGCAACAATAATTTTCGGGCATATTTTAGAAAACAAAAATACCTACTATTATATCCTACAAGAGTAATGCAAAGATATCCCAAGCAATTCGTAACGGATGAATGAGATGCAGCCACAGCGTGTGGCTACACGCCCACGATCAACGCCATGCGTGCATCATAGGTACAGATCATACGTATATATATATAGGGTGTTCTGTAAGTAATGAAACGGGTTTCTATTGTTCTCATTGTTTGTAACAATTTACTTGTTTTCTTACTTACTGATCACCTGTATAACCTTACCCTAAGAATCACTATTTTTTGTGTGTTATCAGTGCTATACTATCATCACAAACCACAATGAAGTAGCTACGTGTCTATCTATTTTCTATCTTACATATAATTTTCTTTAGCGTCTTTTTATGTATTGGTACATAATACCCGAGTATCATTTTGCGTCTTCAAACTTATGTTACAATTGTGGTTCTCATGGACGATTTGTTTCGAATATTTAGATGTCACAAGCGATTTTAATAATAATGTTTAATGTTCAAAGTATTAAATTTTTTTTCGTTTGTGGTCAGGATACATTTTCAACACATACGATATTTCACGTGGATTTATAGATCGTTTCTTCGTACGACAAAGAAATACCACTCTTAGTTGAAAATCCCGTAGCATGTTCGTGGTTCATCGATCTAACCCAAAGTTTGGTAATAACAAGGCCGTCATTTGGAGGGTTGCTAATAGGGCAATTGCCCCAGTCTTATTTTTATTGAAAACTGAGCACGGCCAATCCGCTTTCTTGTCATACTTTAAACAAACCCATACCTTATATTATCCCAATTTATAATAATCAAAAAATTATTTTTTTTTTCAATGAAAAAGACACTTACACTTGTTATTACTTGTAATACTTGTTAGTATTCACATATCATTATTTAAAATACAAAAAAACCCTATTTTAATAGCCTCTCTCTGTCATCATAATCAGATACGATATATATTCTTATTTCACCGTTTAATAAAAACAGCTATAGTTATATTTTAATCACTTTTTGCTAGTTGCTTTGCTTCAACTAAGTAGTACATTTTTTTCTAGATTGCACTGAAAAACATTCTTGGTAATATCAACAAATTTTTTATAGTTTCAATAATATTTAAATATACTTATTAATTGAACCATTTTTTTTTTTTTTTTTTGTTGATTTAACAAAATATTTGTTAATTTAATCAATTTTTTATTATTCTAACAAAAATAATGGTTAAATGAAAAAAATGTTTATTGTACATATTTTGATACGTCACTAACTGTACGATAATTTTGATTGTTGGTTTAACCAAAGGATTTTTTTTCAGTGTGGCTGTCAAAAAAATAAAAGCTATGCAATATTTTTTAATTTTTAATATTCGTTATATTATATTTAGAAATCATAAATCAAGTAATTAAAAATATTGGATACACTTCTTCATAATAATTTAACAATCCATTACAATAACGGTTCAGACATTGTAGCTAATTGTATTACCATTTATAATCCATTTACCTAGATAATAGACTGGTAAACCTTTGTCTATTTTCAAAAAATGATAAATTATACGGTTGATCTCATAAAAAAAAATACCTACAGTATTGTGCGAAGTGGTCGAGATTTGTTATAAAAAAGGAGAACCATTATAGGAGCAGTGCTGTGTTGTTGTAAAAAACATCTATAACGACTTGACCGTACTAGTCAAATTATTATTCGTGTAATTCAGAGCGTTACGGCCGAAGGTTTGGTTACAATGCCACTGCAATCTATCGTAAAATAATCGTTAGTGGATAATCAAGCCATTATATCTTTTATTAAATTGTCGTCAATATTAACCGACTTACGATTTTTGCAATCGTTTCTTTTTTAAATCAGTGTCCCTTAATAAACGTTTTGAATTTATTTCTTTGTTCGTTTAAAAATATTGGTAAAAAAACACATCCCTGAAACATATTTTATAATTGTATAATTGGAACGATGTATGTGACACTTATTATTTCAATAATTTCCGTTCTATCTTCCATATGCTTTGTGAAATCCATATACTCATATGTTGCACCAATTTCAAATTACACGGATTTCAATATTTGATATTTATTTTTTGAGCGAATCAGGAAAATTATTTTAAATATCCAATAAAAAAAAATTATCAAAAAGGCTATGAATATGTCTGCTACCGGGTTCTTTGTTGTCTCGAGAGATTGCGTTGACGCACACCGTGTGTAGGCAATTACCTTTTGTGCTACAAATTATTAGGTTAATATTAGTAGTCTCGGTTAGCATTATTGTCGGAGAACAGAAGCCGTATTGTATATACGTATTTAATTTACACAGCAAGATATTCAAGGTTACTCTAATAATGATATGATCGTATTGAGAGGCAAACTGCAACATAAAGCGCATTAATGAATACGCACATTTTTGATCTTATACTAATAAAAAATATCGTAACATTAAATTGCATTCACTTTATTACAGAGAGCCTATTTTACATACACATGTCAATGATAATATTTGAAGTCATTAGAAAATAACCGGCTTGATTCTATGAATCCCATCGGTGTTTTTTTTTTTTTTTTAATATATTTAATGGAAAATGAATTTTACATATTTTAATATTTTACGACAATTTTGTAAAATATTAAAAACTTATATAAAATAAATAACGTTGGACTATGTATTTTTTATCCTCAGTAACCTTTCGATGCGGCGCATTTCGTTTTTTTCGTACAAATTTTACAAATAATTAAAAAAAACCAGACATATTGTACGTACTACTTTAATGTAAAACTTTCTAGAACCGTTTGAATTTCCTTTCTCGTCCACGGTATAATGCAAGTTAATGTCAAATTCACAAAACATTCTCCATAATAACATTTTTGCACAGAGGTCACTATTCAGATTAGAAAGGGGTATGGCTGATCATTGGTTGTCAAAGAGTTGAAATCTAACCGAAAAAGTCCTTGGTCACCATAAATCAAATCATTTTTTTCAACATCTTTCAGGGTCGATTGCTTCAGGCTCCTCACAAAAAAAAAATGTTAACTTAATTTCTATCAAATTACATTTATAACTATTAATATTAAATTAATTTGCATCGGTTATCGTTATTGTGTTGTTTACTGTCTACTATTTTGAGGTGGCACAACACAGACAAAATTTCAATTCCAATAACTGTTAAGTTCAAAATATTACTGATTTTTCACTCGACATAATAGTAATTTTTTTTAATGTTGGCTTTGCTAATTATAATTGGGTTTCAAAAATTCAATTTGTTGATATATTTATAACATTTATATATAAACTAATTTTTCAGTAATACTTACCATAAATACCTATAATTTAATTATTATTTATTTGGTAAATAACGCCCAATGAGTACAGCGTATAGTAAAAGTAAAAATTTGAAGACAATACAGATTATATTACTACTAAACATATAACATGTACTTATCTAATTCTAAAACATTCATTGATACTGTTACAAATTATTACTGTGATTTAAACTTGGTTAAGTTATCATTGAAAAAATCAAAATTATTTATAGAATTAATGAGGATCCCAAATAACCTATCCATATTTCAATATGGGTTGGACTAGAGTGGAATATAATAATTTAAGGCTATAAGGATTTATAAATTTTGAACAATTACACATTACAAAACCGAATACTCAAAGAGCCTTATACCATATCATTGTTATGTGATTATTAAACGATTGATCATTTGATTGTCGAAAGCCTAGATCTTTTATCTGGGTTACAATTGCTAATTCTGAGCTTTTTATTTTAAAATGAAAATGGAAATTTGATTAACGTCGTGAAAAAGAAATTTGTGAGCATTTCTCAGCATTAACATTCAAACGAACACCACTGATAAAAGCAATCTAAGTTGGCTTGTAATTTAATGCAGTCCTCGTCCTCAATAATATATTATAGTTAATTATTTTACATAAAAATTTATATGTGTTCATGCTTTCCGAGTAAACGAATCATTTACTAACACGACTATTATCGTCTCAATTAAATTAATACGTGTTAAGATTTACTTAAAGTAACTGTATATTCATTTATTTAATTATTTCATAGTTTTGTGTGTAATTATATTTATATATTTTATATTTATATTTTGCTATAATTATGTAAAGAAAACTATTGTTTAATAATTCGTGTGTGTCTAACATCACGTACATAAGTAATTTGTACGTGTAATATTCATTAATGTCGTCCCCTATTTACGAATCCAAAATTTTTAGATAATCCAATGTAGTATTATGCTAAATATATAATAGAGCTTTATTATTCAGGATAATATCAAGAGCATTTTATTAAGCGCAAACATACACATAATAGCAAACTTGTGTTGACTGTTAATGTTGTTGTATTGAACTATTATACCGCGAGTGTATTGTTTTAATTGTGAGGCACCTAGAGTTGAACTGATCATGGTAAAAAAAATTGATTCCAAGATAATTGAATTTATAAATTGAGAGATATTATCTTTTCTAGAAAACTACCTGTTACTTATCATTATAGCACCTTATTTTCATAGGTCTTTCAAAAATTATTTATGTTACTTAATTAAATGTTTATTTTCAGAACTATGGCGAATGAGAGAATCGCTGTAATCACTTATTTCACTCTTATCGGAATCGAATTTTATTATTAATATCCTAAGATGTCGCCTGAAAACGAGTGTCCAAGATTCAAACAGAATACTTGGAAAAAAGATTTATGCTCAAACTGTTTTCGTCCTAAAGAAGAACATCCTCAAAAGCCCAAACGGGTGCACATTGACTACAAACCATTACCTGAAATATCACCTGACCTAGTAATTATAACTTTTTAATTTTTATAAATATTCAGTTTTATATACTTTTAACTTCGTTAAAACTTTAATATTCAACGGTTTTCTATAAATAGTGAGAACATTTTAAATAATTTTTTTTTTAATTAAGAGCGAAAATAAATAGTTATTGAAAGTGATGTTTTAATTTACAATGAAAAATTTAAGTTGATTATTTAATTTCAATACATTTTCTTTTTAATTTATTAGTCATCATCAGGATCTTTTCGAAGCTAAATGTATAGGAAAGACGAATATTTATTTTTTCCATTTAAATAATTTTTTTTTAATTGTGCGGTCTTTTTAATAATTAATTTTTGGTAGCATTTTCTTGTATTAAAAAAATTCCGACTAAAACTAATAAATTTTGCCAAGTAGAGCACTAGACATCATATTTCATAAGAGCTTGGTCCTTATAAAACAATGTTAGATTACCCTAAATTGCTCTTTTTAAACCAATATACTTATATATTTAAATGAATCACATTTGATCATTATAATATAAGATGCAAATCCAAATATTAACCCAAATAGCATTTTTTAATATGTTAAAAAAACATTTATTTAATATTAGAACAGCTTTAAACATTGTACACTCAAAGAAAAACCTCAATCAAAATTGAAAGAGAAATTTTATCAAGGGTTTATAATAATGTTTTATTAATACGAACAAAATAACTATTCTTATAAATAATTATTGTTCAAGACAAGAAAAAAAAATATCATATTGATAAATATATCATTGATTCAATAGTAATGATATATTTATCAAATTGAACAATGAATTTATTATATAGATCGAGGTTTTTCTCTGGGTGTATAAATGTTAACCAAATATTATTTTTCTAAAAATACTACCTGGAAATGACATATTCTTTTTTATCCTGTAAAGTATTTTAATAAATAAACAAATATCTGTATGATAAACTTATAATTATTATCAATTATTTATTTTTTATAGAGTATATTAAAGGGGAAAAGCGCTTGTGAAAAGTCTTTAAATGTATCTTTTTCCAATGTCGAATATGAAGTCATTGGTTATGGTGGCGAAGAATATTCCACTGATGAAGATTATTCTTCAGACGACGAGGATGTTTTGGAGTATCCAGATTCGGCAGAGGAAGAAGAACTAAAAAGACTGACAGAAGCCAACACAAACATGAACGGCAAACTAAACATAGTTCCTGAAAAAAATATCACTAATCCACAGGTCACCAAAATTACATCTGTTAAAGCTGAATCACCCAAATCAAATGGATTAAAAATTACTGAAAAATCATTATCGCCCCCTTTAGTTACAGTGAAACCATTTGGTGGTGATCCAGAACCAAAATCGTTAGTTTATAGTTTCTTAAAAAATAAAGAAATAGCAGCAGCTGCCAAGAAAGAGACTCCAGTAAAAACAACTTCTGTCGTATTAGCGAATGTAGAGGAAAAATCTATTATATCAGAGGAAACCCCTATCGTTAATTGCACTAAAAATGAAGTTCCCATACGCAAGACTGAAAATAAAAAGACTTCTCTGGTTAGAAGCTCATTGGTAGCTAGCTCTAACGAATCGTATCTTAATGTGAAACGGTCTAACTTTTTGGTATCTGAAGATACAAAACTAATACAGGTTCTGGATAAGCCTGCAAAAAAAGAGACTCTTGAAGTGATTTCATCGGTTTCCAAACTACCACAACCTGAAGAAATTAAAACAGAAAGACTGAAAGGAAATGAACCTACCGCAACGACAGATACACCTTTAACGCCACCTAAAGAACCGGAGTTGCCAGCGATCGATATTTCGAACATAGCCTCTTACAAGATGAGAAGTAATGTCCCTCGTATGGGTACGGCTCAATTTAAAATAAAAATGCCAGTTGCTGTAGTACCTTTTCAAAAGTCTGATTCTTGCAAAACAATAGAATCGCCGGAATCGTTAACCAGTCGAGAACTAGCTGGTGAACCGGATGGTAAAGCTGATTCTGATGAACCAAATGAACAACAGCCATCACTGCCAGTTACTCCTACTAATCGATCTTTTTTGCATAGCTTCAGCAAAGATAAATCACCTCCCCCACCGCCCCCTTGTGATACTCCACCGAGAACTCCTCTGAGAAAAGTATGTATGTTTTTAAGTAGCTAAAGACAGAATATAAAATAATTTATATAAATTTTACAGTCATCAAGCTGCAGCCCACCAGAGTGCCCCAGAAGTATTAAGCGACAAGCTCCTAAACCACCTTCAACTCCCCCATCTCCTATGATCGTTTGTGCCAATAATAATTCTTACCTCTGCAGACAAGAGAGTAATGTTTCGGTTTCTGATGACGAATCTGGAGGCCTTGACGAAAATATTTCCACAAATCATAAGCTATTGGCTGAATATTGTGAACAAATTGAAAATGAAAAATACTTACCTAATAATAATGAAAATATTCCAATTGTTGAGAGTGTTGAAACTTCAACACGTGAATCAGCAACACTTCCATTACCTGTTCGTCGAGTTTCATTTGAAAAAAAAAAATATGGTAAAGCTGCTAGAGTTGGTTCAAAAATAAAAAAATTCTTGAGAATACCTAGTAAAGAATCAGTAAATACTTTACCTCAGACTCCATCTAGACCAAAATTGGAAATTATTCATCCTCTAGATATCAATAAGTCTGGTGTAGAAATAATTCATAATATTGACCTTATACACCACATAGATGAGAAAAAAATGAAAGATTTAACTACAAAAATGTCATCTCAACATCATCCAAGTAATTTTTATTCAAATTATATAACTTATAATTAGTTTTTCTGTACTATTTTAAATTATAAAATTATAATGATATAAATTTTGTTTAAATGTATAACAAATTTAACTTAAATTGTGAAAAAAAATTTTAGCAAGACCATCTAAGCCACCTCCACCGCCAAGAAGTCATCCACCAACACCTCAAACAACAGCTGTGAAAAATAACTTAAAACTTACTGAATATTGTGATGATGCGTCTAAAACCTGTGATTCTAGTACTTCAGATGAGATTTATGAACAGATTAATTACTCAGCGCCAGAATGTGATCATAGTTCTGAAATGGCCCAATTAACATCTATGCAGTATTGTGGTAGTGAAACTGAATCAGAAATTTATCCTGTCATTCAATTTGGAGACGATGTAAGTTTTTTGTTATATTTTGCTAGTATATTTTATTTATTTATTTTGTTTACTTTTCTTATAAAGTTTGGTATTGAAGACAGTGTGAGAAATATTCAAACAAAAAATCACAAAAGTCTGGAAAAAAGTTATGATGCTGTTGTTATAGCTAACCATGAAGCATTGTCTAAACTTTTGGATCAGGTTTGTTGTATTATTCTTTTAGTGGCGTTCTCATGATTTTATCCTAAGAGATATACATAAGAAATTTTTTTACTACCCTCTCGAAAATACATCCTTACCATGTATTTATTTCCATCCTGGGGGGTTTTATCCCCCATGAAAATTTCTATGTGTCCTTTTATATCAATATAATTTTTGCCTATGCTTTAATTATTGTAGGCATCAGGTGGTCCAAAAATTCCTAAAGAATTAATGGTGTTTCAAACTAAAAGTCTTGAATGGTCTAGTTTCCGTATTGATTCCACTAGTCGTTTACAAAAAGGTGAATATTCATTTTACAACAGTAAATGGTATGATGTCCCAGTAGTTCTCTCCATTTCAACCAAAGAAGTTAAACTTAAAAATGTGTTAAATAACCACTTTACACTAACTAAAATATCTCAGTTCATTGGTCAAATTGGCAAAGAATTTTCCATTAGTAATGAAAATGAAGAAGGTAAGTCAACAAAATACATTTAATATACCTTATACAGGGTGATTGACTAACTATACCTCACGAATTTTCTTTTAATGTATCAGTGTTATCAAATATGTAATTATTTTATTTGTTATAAATCTTTGTTAAGCTACTTAAAAAAATAAAGATTCCATCTTTATCCCTTAACCCTTAAATCAATATCAACTTAAGTTTTTCAAATAGCAACCCAGTTTTTTTTTTTTTTTTTATTCATCTTGTTAAGCATAAAAAAAAAAAAAAATTAATTTTAATAAATTCTAAATGAGATATCACTATTTAAAGTTTAGGGAATTTAACAAATAAAACAGTAGTCTGGTAAATACAAAAACAATAATATTTAGTATACCGTTAAGAACTATTGGTGTATTGTACTTTATACAAGAGATCACCGTATTATTATAAACCAGTAAAAATGACTTGCAAATTATACGAGTTTACTACCCGTATAATTTGCACGTCTTTTATAAATCAATGTAAGTAATACTCACATCCCCTAAACTTTAATGAATCATAGCTCACTGATAATTGAATAAAAAAAAAAAAATTTTTACAAAAATTTTTTTTTTAAACTAAATCTAATCTAATTATATAAAAAAAAATAGGCTTACCATTTTAAAATTGAAAGTTGATACTGATTTAAAGCATAAGGGATGATCATAAAAATGTAATTTTACTCACAGAGCAGCCCGAGTTAAAAACATAATATTTTTAAAAAAAAGATAACTTATATTTTTAGAGTTAATTTGTGATGCATAGTTAATCAATCACAATGTAGATCCCCAAAACCACCAAAAGTAAGGTATATTAATCAATTATTGGTTTTTTAACTTTAATCAAGTTAAATATTTGTTGAACTTTGTTTTTAGCTTATATTACTTTATGGAATGCTCATTGTATTGAGAGCATAGAATCATACTGCAAAGATTACAATGCTAAATATTCTGATGTTAATAAAGAAGCAGGTTTAATTTTAGTGGAAACTGTTAACTTACTTATGGGACTTCAAGCTTCAAATGTAGAAAAGTATACCTTGCAACCATTTGTAATCAGTAGAAATCTTTTTGGGACAGATCCAACAATTGCTATTATTCAAGTTGAAAATGTTTCAAAAGTAAACTATGAAAATAATTATACTTCATTTGTAAAATATAATAGGAATTGATCATTTGTGTCTAATATTTAAAATTAAATTTACTTAACACTTTTTAGGAGGAAGATACATTGTGTAATATAATGTTAAACATACTCAAATTACTGGCACCTACTTGGGAAATGACAATATGTTTATCACAAGTTTTAAGACAAGGAAAAGCCAATTCACTATCAAAGTGTAAGGCTTTGCTGGAGTTTTGGTTGTGGGGACCCACTGGTGTCACAGTTGCTCCTGATCGACCATTGTCTTTAAAAAGGTAATAATTGTTACCAAATCACCAAATTTAAGTATCCTATGCTGGATTATTGTTACCAGATGGTTAGATTTAGAACGAGCCAACAACCTACATAACCATGTCTGTGCTCACTTTACCAATCTTACAGTTCAGCAGATTTGTTATTTATCATTCTTAGTAGCCAATAATGAAATGTTACTTACTGAAGTTTGGACAATAATAGCTGGTCTTAAGATACAACCTCTTGGCAATAATTTCTAAATTTTAAGGTTTGATTCTTTTACACACACTTGTTTTAATTGAATTTTACGCACAAAATGTTAACTTTTATACAAAGTCAATATTCCTTAAAAATAACGTAATAATTGTATAATTTTTAGAATATTATGTTTTAAGGTTATTACATGTTTGACAACAACGAGATAAATTGCAAATCAAATCATAAATTTACTCTCAAAATATTTGCTCATTTATTGTTAATACTAAATTCATAGTGTATATAATTATATAACTTATTTTTATATTTTTTAATTGTAAAATATGAGTTTACAACATTCTCTGCCATGTCTTAATTTTAAGTAGTTATTAATTTAATATTATATTTTGTTACTCAAAGTATTTATTTAAAAAAAAGCTCTCTAAAATGTCAATTATTTTTTAAAATAATTTTTCCAATATATAATGTATTCTTTTTATGTATGTTGTGTAATTTACTAAATTGATCAATTATATGACTACGAATTCATTGTTATAAATATTTTATTTATCTAATTACTTTTTCTAGAATCTATTATGACGAAGTTATTATATCTTGCACTTAACTACTAAGTACTCTGTATTAAAAATTTATATTCAAAAGTGAATTTTAGATTTTTGAACTAAATGAATATTTTAATAAAATTTATTCATTATTTACCATCAAGTTAAAAATTTTGCGTCAACTTTTTTAATATATTGTAAAGATATGTGATAAAAAATATTCATGATACTGAATATTTTAGTGAAAAATAGAATATTTAATAGATAGAGAATATTTAATAATTGGATTATGTAAAGATTGAAAGAATTGTTAATAATTGTACATAATGTATATTGATGTCCCGTAAATAAAATAAACCAGAAATTATTTACACAGTATAAATAAAATAGATGCATCCCTTCATACCTTTTATATTGATTTTCTTGGGTTATTAGCCCTAACGCCTAAAGGATATTAAAATACTTTAAATGTAATAGATGCATTAAGTAAGTTTTGCTGGCTATTTTGAAGAGCTACTTTAACAAAAGTTATGGAAAAAATGAATACTCTTAGAATCATATTTTGAAATCCAGTTAGGATAGTAATTTATAAAACAGTATTTTTTTCATAAGAGTTCAATAAATATTTAAATAATTTAAAAAAAGAGATATAAAGCTAAACTGCGTATATTAAAAACTCAATAAGAAGTGAAAATCTGCAACATTTTACAAAATTGATGATCTAGTTACTATTAAAAGAACCCAATTTTTTACTAATGTCAAATAATACTAGGGACCTTATCGTGTTACTGGTTGCTGCTGACCTAAAAAGTTTTGTGCTCAAACTAAGTACTAATGAAAGACCTATCAAAACTACTACAGTATTACACTACATGAAGCATTGGAACACAAAAATCTGTTTCAAAACTAGATATTGTTAACTTAATTTAAAAAAGGTGAATTGTGAAATTTATTCTTTGTTTGCGGTTCGAGTCTGCATTTGATAACAATTTATTTATTTTTAAGGCTACCCATCAATTTTTTTTGTTTAAGAAGAGGACATATATATATATATATATATATATATATTATAAAAGTAATATGATATGAGACTTGTATTTTTTACATAAAATACACATTTTTTTTTTTTGAAAAACAGGATGTTATCTGTTTTAATCCCATATCATGTATTATTGTCAATTTTAGTAAAAACAAAAAATGCAAACATTAAAATTTAAGACACAGTTATTTATTTTCTTATTATTAATATACATTTTTACTAATTGAAAGATTTTTAATAAAATATAAACTTAATTATACACTTTGGACAACCTAATATGGTGATTTTTTACTACATTGAGAAGTTCATTCAATTCATAATAATTCGAATTTTTAGAACTTATGTCATACAATTCAAATAGTGCTGGGTCTAGATTAATTTTTTGCCCTAGTGTAATAATAAATGGGAAACCTAATTTTTTAGCTTCAATAAATCTTTTTCCGATTGTCATATTATTTCGATCATCTACTATCACTTCATCCCCAAATATTTCTACTAAACTTGTGTACAAATAATTTAGCTTATCATTGCTAGAAAATTCTTCAATACTTCCTTCTTTTGCTGGAATAATGCAAACTGTAAACGGTGATAATGAATAAGGCCATCGAATTTCATCTTGTGTACTCAGAGATTCTAAAGATGCGCCAAGAATTCTAGAAACACCTATTCCATAGCTTCCCATAAATGGAAATTTCAAAGAACCATCTTCATCTGAAAATACTGCTTTTAACGCTTTTGAATAGAAGGTTCCAAGAAGAAAAGTGTGTGCTACCTCAATGGCTTTAGTTGATATAATATCGATACTAGAACAAAGGGGACATTTAGAAAATTCCCGTGGAATTTCTTTATTAATACCATAACTACATTTTCTACATTGTAATAATGTATCATCTCCTACTTCTGCAGGGAAATGAAATTCATTTGAATGACTACCACCCATCATTCCTGAAGCACCTTCAACTATAGTTAAAAATTTGTATATTTAAATTAATAAAGTAAATTATCTATTATATACAGACTATTAGATTTTAACCTTTAATATATTTCACTCCAATATGATTAAATATATCTTCATAAGCCTGACAAACAGAATTATAAGTTTGCACAGCACTTTTTTCATCCCTATCAAAAGAATATAAATCCTTCATGATAAATTCCTTAGATCTTATAATTCCTAATTTTGGTCTTCTTTCATCTCGAAATTTAGTTCCGATTTGGTATAAAAGCAATGGTAATTTTTTGTAAGTTACAGGATCTGAACAAAATAAGTCTGTTACAACTTCTTCATGAGTCTACACAAATGAATAATTAAAAAATTATCATCCAAACTACAAAAAATTATTACCAATTTTAAATATTGAACTTTAAAAATAATCATTACCGGACTGAGCAAGTATTCTTTATCTTTACGATCAGTTACAGTAAAAAGATCTTCTATGTTACTATTGAGACGATCTATAAACAAACAATATTTAATTAAATAAAAGCTATAAACAGCTTATACGAAATGAAATAATATATACTGATTTAGTATAATCTGTACAAACTTAACAATAATTATTAAATTTGTGGTCAGTATTAGTATTTGAGTTATGTATATGTACAATAATTATTGTACATATTAATTATATTTACTGCTCATCTATTAAGTTCTAAACTACACATACAAACAGTCATTTTTACAGCATAAATACTTACAAAGGGCCATATAACTTTTTTTTTTAAACATGACCGGCATTATTCTTGATCTCTCTAGAATTGCTGTTAGATATTACTTCAGGACAGCAGAGCTATATAGCCATTGCCACAAAAACTAATGTGCTGGGTATGCAGAGTATATGGGCCCTGAGACTGGTGAAAATAGAGGCAGAAGAACATTTGCAGATGACCCCCACTTAGTAGTTGCAGCACTGGCTATAGATTACATTATTTCATAAGTGAACAACCAGTCACAAGCTTATAATAAATTTAATTATAATTGCTAAAGTTAAACTTTAATTATACAAATTAATTAGGAAAATACTTGTTTCGGATACTTAAAAGTTATTTTTACCATACACATTTTGGAAATAAAAGAAAACAATATATTTTAAGCTAATACATATTTTAAAAAAAAATTGGAATAAAAATTTAAGAAATATATTGAATAAATTAATTAATGTGACAATTGTTTAATAAAGGGCTCATAAATCTATCAAATTTTACTGTAAAAAATAGCTAATGTTCAGTTTATGATTTTCAATACATGTGTTTTCCTTTTTATCTAAATCTAGCCAACATTTAAATTATTTAGGGTTAAAATATATCTAACAGTATATGCGTAAATAAGATTCTACAATAAAATAGATAACAAACTAACCAGTTTTTTTCCACAAATCACACTTCACTAGGACAGGCATAGAGATTTTCTGAGCTCCTATACCAACCATACTTTTATTAATTATTGAAGTTAATTTTTCTAAGGACCGTTGAGCAAATGGTAAGAAATGAAATAATCCATTTGCACTCTGTCTGATAAGCCCAAGTTCTATCATCAACTAAAAATATTGACAATATTAAAGAAAATTATACAAAAGATGCAATATCAACTTACTTTTTGACTATTAGACATAAATTCATTCGGTTTATAAGTGACATATTTAGAAATAGGCTTTGTTGGTCGAAATATTCTATTCATACTATTCATGATGAATAATATTAATATTAAGTCATATCAAAAATAACAAATAACTATACAAATGTATAAATAAATGACTTTTATTAAAATAACTTTGAGAAATGTAATATTTTTCTCTAAACATACAATAGGGTAACTTACACAAATTTATATCAATAAATTTTTAAATTATCAAAAATAAACACAAAGTATAACTAATATTATTAACCTAACCAAAAAAATAAAAAATCTTGGAAAAAAACAATTTAGTTGTTTACTCCATGATCAATATATGATAACTCCATGAGCATGAAACAGTCATTAGTTACACAAATGTCAGAAATTTCAACAATTGTGTACAATTTTTAATAATTATAATCAAAAATGTTTCTTAAATACAAAGTTATATAGTAATAAAAAAATTATCTTTGTAAAACAAATAGATGCAGAAGGAAAATGGCACATATAATAATAAAATAAAAACAAATAATCACATATTAAGAATATTAACCGACTCCTGTTTGACGGCTCCAAATTCCTCCAACAACCCTGGTAATCCTTCAGGAATTCTTCCTTCATCTATTTCAAGACACCATAAACGATACTAAAATCCAATCACTGTTTAAGTGATATATAAGAATTAATGATGATAGATCTCAACATTATTTACCTTATCAAGTTCTTGTCTTAATGAAAAAACAGCTTTTTCACGATCAGTAACCAATTCTTCTAAGTATTGGTAGCGTAGCTTTTTTCTAGCTCGACACTCACGAGCACTTTGTCTGCTACGTTCTATCAACAAAGAGCTTTTATATATTTTCCAAAAATGATATTATGTCACAAACCTAATTTAGCTTTTATATCAACTTTGTCACTAGATTTCTTGCCAGGCTTTCGACCACGTTTGTTAGTTACTGTTGGTGGAGTGGTACCTTCTTTCATTTCTTGAGCTTGTTCCTAATAAAACATACATTTTTTTTACGTTTTTACTAAAAATAAACTTAAATACAGTTCAAGAATTAACGGCGGAGTGACACAATACGTACTACTTGTACAAGACCATCAAAATCTTGAGCATTCATAAATGATTCTTCAAAATCCATTTGTAATTTTTATAAAATCAAGAAAAAATGTAAAATCTTGTTCTGTAAACGCGATTTGTGTAGTGTTTACAAATAATACATTACTCGTAACTGAGATAAGAAAAAATACTATCTTTGTTTAGGAATGGCAGCTGTACCTTGTAAAACAGCTGATTTTTGATCTATAATATTAATACACAGCTCCTATTAACTATTAAATTAGTTGTAATATCATAGATTAAATACACATAGATAGGCCACGGCATTCAGACAATTGGCAACCGATTTTTTGTTAATTTATACCCGTAGATATATCCTATCGGAAATATTAAATATTTAATAATAACTGTCCAGTTTGCTGATATTCAAATAATAGACACGATTATTGATGTACGGCTAACATCGTTAGCGCAAATTAAGATAAGAACCAGTTAATACTAAAAGGCGATTGCTTATTTGATTTAAATGAAACTTTTCGTTTTAAATACGAATTCGATAAAATATGTGTTTTTTATTTTATTAATATTGATTTAAATTTAAATATTATTTATTTTTTTTAATTTTCTCTTAGTGTTGAAAATCTTAACTTATTACATAACAATTTCTCGCTACCGATTTGTCCACTGTCAAGATTTTTATATTATTTTGTGTTTAATTTCTTAACTTACCAGTAATCAAGTCTAATAAAGATATTTATTAATAATTACACATATTATAAGGTTTTCATGTATAAAATTAGTAATTTATTTTTTCAAATATACAATGAAATATTAAAAAAAAACAAATTTTAATAATATATAAATTAAAATATAAAATATAGTTTAAAATATAAAAATTTTAAAAACAAATATTTTAGAAAAAAATATTCAAACAAATAAAGCAATTTTAACCGAAGTTCAGATCACTAAAAATGATAAAATAAGAAGTTAAGATATGTTTTTACCGCAATTAAAAAAAATACACTTATTTTCATGTTGTGTACTCATTGTTATAATTATAATTATACAGATAATAATACAAATAAATATATTAAATGGTAAAACCACGCAAAAGGGACCTTAGTCTTCAGTACTCAAGTGAAAATATGAATAGTGATTATGAAATAGGGAAGATTTTTTATCTAGTTGGATATTTTTACATTCATAGGTTTTAAAAACAACACAAAAATACAAAATAGGCATGATAATTCGTGTTACAATAAGATGTAAACATAGCTAATACATCCTGTTTTTAATGCAATTCCAAATATAATCCTGGCGCCGAGATATCGTATTATTAAATCGTACTCTTTTACGTGGTCTATAGTACAATTGTTTTACGATCTCTCAAAAAGTGTTAAATTTTATTTTTAATCGTGTTAAGTTTGTAGGGTCACATGAATTCATGAAATTAGGCTTGTCAGAATCTATCATTAAAGTAAAAATGACCCATACTAATTATACAACTGGAATTATATCTCTAGCTATATATATGATCTTATAGTAATTAAGAAAATGTTTTTATTGGAAGTTGTATAACATAAATCAAAGATAATTATGCAATCATACCGATTTTAAACACATCAGAAAAAGATGTTTCGATTTTTATTAATAATATTAAATTTGATTTTTTACAACAAGATTTCGTTCTCATAAATAATATGTAAATACTATCAATTGTAATAATGTTAATACTTATAATAATAATAGATTAACTCTTTTAAATCAAAACCTTAAATTAAATCATTTAAACGGCAAAGAAAAGTCGTTTATTAATAATTTATACAATCAATTTAATGATATATTAATTTTATCCGATGATAAATTATCTTATACTAATCAAATTGTACATAAAATAATTACTCCTAATGCTCATCCAATTAATATAAAACAATTGATACCCTATGTGTCATAACGAGGAAGTTGATAAACAATTAAAAAATCTTTTAAAACAAGGTAGCATTGAAAAGTCAAATAGTCTATGGAACTCGTCTAGAATTCTAAATTTTATAAAGGAATATATATATATTATGTTTTGTCTGTTAATAAATATTTTTTTGATTTGTTTTATACTCTTTTTTTGTTATTTTCATAAAAATTATAAATTAATTGTTCAAAAAAAGAGTTATATGAAAGATTAAATAATCTGAATTATTTTTACCATGTCAGAAATATTTATTAACGATATTTTTTAAAAAGGCACTAGTATAGAATTTACTCAATACCTACAAAAAAGAATGAACCAATAAGTTAATACTTATTTGAGTCATTATGCTATCTTAACTATATGCTATGTTAAGTGGAAAAAATGATACATAATAAATGTATTCGTAAAAAATTATAAAGTTATATTTATGAATAAAATGAAATTACACCTTTCAGAAAAGCTAGATACAAAAATAGTGCTTATTATTTAAAAAAAAAATGTATAAACATGCAAAATCATGTTTGAGTATCGTATTACTGGCTTGTTAAATTAATTAGATTAGAAACATAATTTTAAGTAAAAATTAAATTAAAAGCAAAGTATCAGATATCTTATTTTAACAAATTTTAAAATTTTATATTTTTCATAATTTCAGAATGTTTAGAATTTATAATACATGATTTCAAAATAGGTTATTTTATGTATTTATGTTATTTAAAATATGTTACATGTTTATATGTATGAAAACACTATAAATTATTTATTCTATGTATTATTGTTTTGTATTAACATATATCAGTTTGCTGTGTATCCTATTGTGACTCAAATGTGTTATGTATTAAAATTTTTGAAATAATATTTTAGATATTATTTCTCTTTAAGGGCGATGGTGTCGTGAACCCATAATTATTTTGTAAATTTTAGTTTTAAGCAATTTATATGCAACATTATAATTACTATAAAGTATTATAGTATTAATATTTTAATGATTATTTAATGAAAAATGTAAATATAAAAGGAGCCTTGACCATCTTCTCAGTGGTCAGTGTTCTATCAGTGAATGTTATATTATAATTAGTTATTACTTTGACTCTTCCTGACAACACTTATCCGCGTTGTCAAATTGGACTTCGAACACCCAGTTTACCACTTATTATTTGGCATCCCTGAAAAATTTGGTTTCAATTGATTACCGCATACGTAGGTAAATTTAATATTACTATTCTAAAATAAATGAAATATTTGAAGCGGACTTAATAAAAAGAAAGCCATTTATGCACATCTAATAGTCCATAATAATAATATATTTTATTATTGTGGACTATTAGATGTGATTATTATATATCTTAATATAGTAATACAAATACAAAATAAGTATAATATAAAAGCTTTGTGATATTGGGGCACAGCTCACATTATGATTTTTATCATAAAGATTTTTCAACTCATCCTAATTACAAAGTTATTTATCTGCACTGCTTTCTGTTTAAAATAATTTATAAAAATATTTAGAGACCAACAGTTTAGTCTTGTACTGTAATACCACATTTTATATCAAAGTTCTGTTAAGGATTCTTAGTATAGTATTAAAATAAAAAATTAAATAATATTTCAATGAAAAATAATTACAAAGAGTTAAAATCATAAATAACCTTACATTATGTCATAAAATGCAATTAACGTGCATAACAATAACAGTTTAATTATGTGCATCATACATTCATTTAATAATTATTAAAGATTTAAAATACCACGTATATTTTAACCAATAGAAGCACTCAAAATTTACGCTATCTATCAGCATAATCGCCTGCGTCCAGCACATCGTTTCCCTGCGTCCATTCATGATAAAAATTGGACTGCCAAAATTGTGTACGGCGTGGTCTATCTATGTGTATTTAATCTATGGTAATACTAAGAAGTCAAATGACCTTCAATACAATATTATTTATATAATAATATCATAACTCGTTGATATAATTTTATACTCATTTATTAAGGGTTGTCCACTTTTAAGTTAAGTAATATAAAAATATGTAACTCAATCTAGAAGGTTTTACGTCACATTATAATTTATAATATTATTATATAGAATTTAAAAAAAAATCAATACATTTTTCAATATCCTGACAGGACATGCAATAAACGAGATCGCACAATTTCACACGAAATCTAGATTATTGCTCATCATAAAAATATTCTAAACAAATAAAGATACTATACCAAGCGCTCCTTGCAAAGTGTTGTGAAGGACACTCTTTTAAATTAAGTATTTTTTTATTATAGTATTAAATTGTATTACTGTATCCCATGATTTACTATAAACTTTTCAAGAACCATCTAGGCCCTGCTCTGTCACCAACCATTAGGCTCCACTGTCCGACTGTTTTTCTTCTCGTGTTTACACTAAGTGTTAAACTTAGCTCTTTTAGTTTTTTTTTTTTTACAGTTTATCTTTAGGCAGTACTCCAACTCTTAACTTATGATTTAGTGTCTCACTATTAATATTAATTTATAACTTAGCTTAGAATATTTGTACTTATGTAACTTTTAATTATTTATTTTAAATTTATAATCTTTTATTAACCACTTACATTGAAGAAGTAACTCATGTATCCTCTATACATTGTAGATCATTATCTTATATTAAAGGATAACAGGTAAGGGTAGTTTTCACACACTAACTACAATAATTAAGTAATAATCAGAAAAATGTATTGATACATCATTAACTATTTATTTTTTTTCAATTAATCATTATTCTATCTTTTTCTTGGTTATTGAAAATATGACGTAAAAAGATGATAACTCTAGATATACATACAGGTATAGAACTCAATATTCATTTGGAGAAGGAAGAACAATCATTCACACATTTACCAACTTATTTCTACCACAAAAGTGTCATGGTAAAGAAAAAGGTCTTTAACTATTATATAAATTTTCCGACTGTTGCTATCTTTAATCAATAATTATAGATATAAAATATACCTATTTTTTGAATATTCAAATGTATTTTTAAAATATCAGAATATCTTTAAGTGTAGCACCCCATTATTTGCGTTTATAATTTATGTGGAGTTTAGTTTAATCAATAATAATAATTATTATTATTATTATTATTATTATTATTATTATTACTATTGATTAATAAATTGATTGTGAAATATTAATATTTCAACTATTTTTTTGAAACATCATCATAGTCTCCACAAGTATAAAAATAAATATTGAAGGAAGAAAAGGTAGAGGAAGACCAAAAAAGAGATGGAGGAATGTTATTGAATGTGATATGAGGACGGCTAATGTAAGCGTAGATGATGTAGATGATCGTCTCAAGTGGAAATTTAGGATAAGGGTGGCCGACCCTAAGTAGCTAGATTCAATGCGAGGAAAAAGAAGAAGTCCCCACAAGTCTGAGTTTCTGATTACGTTTATTCAAAATTTTATTAATGTGGAATGCTTAAGTATAGTTGGGTTTTTCAATTATACTTGGGGAATCTATCCATAAGTAAAATACGAGATAGATTTTTAGATTGATAATTTCATATTTAGATATTGTACCGCTCGATGTACTCAATTCTGTCGCCCCCAATGACCTTTTTATTTTGCTCATCAAAATAATTTTTCTCTGTTATTTGTTATTTAAATGAGCAAAAGAAAAAGTCTTCAACTAAATTATATTACTTCAAATTTTAGTTTTGCCCGGGACACATGCGTCCACTACCCCTAGTAGTGGTCCTGTCCATTTGGCGCAATCTGTTGTATCCAATGTATATTTAGTTTCTTGCAAATTTAATAGAAAATCATCTTAAAATATGGATATTTTATCTAAATAATTGATCCGTATTGTGATTTATTTTAAATAATTATAAAAAATGAATAATAATTACCTTACTCCAATGCTTTCTTTTCACAATCGATCTATTATTTTAGAAAACCAAAAAAGTAGTATGAAAACTGTCGTGAACGTGTCAACTACATATTTTTAAATATACATTGAAATAGAATTTTTTATTATTTTAATATACTTAAACTATATAGTTTAAGTAATGATTTTTTGTCTGCTAGTATTATGTTTTGATACAGTTTGCTATATTTTAAATAAATACTTATGTCAAATTACTTACTAAAGTTACAAATTTTGGTGTAATAAGAAAAGTTTTTTTATTTAATTCATGTTTAATAACGTTTCATACATGTTTTATAATATGCACGTTTTATAACGTACGTATTATTTGGAAATTATACAATAATAAAACCATTTATTTAAATTAATATAACTATTGGTGGTTTTATAGGGTAATTAGAAAAATATTTCATTCATAAGTCTTCAATTTCCAGAGCAGTTGATCCTTTGGATCTGATTTCTGAAACCCAGTAAATTGTAAACGCAAATCTTTCTGAAAATTTACCTTCATAAATTATGACTAAATAATCATTTTTTTTTTTGTTTATAATTTTTTCATAAAAACGGAATTTTTCTATTTGTTTTAATATTTTTATCAACAACTACGTCTGAATTTTGTTTAATTAATAATTATTTTTCACATCGTTATATTTCTAATTATAAATCATAATCACAAGTCTAAAAGAAATAAATAATTTCTTTGTTCATAATTAGTAAATCTGATTTCAGATACTAAATTAAATATTATTAATGAAATTTTAACTATATTACATTTCAATGAGTAATTTTAGTTAGTAACTTAATATTTTAAGATCAATTTAAATATACAACCTTGATGAAATTACAGGTAACAAAAAGTTATAAGCCGCAGTTATCATTAGAACAAGGAAACTATAGTGATCACTAGATAGTGGGGGTACTTTAATAAATGTGTATTCCTTAATTTTTTAAATTCTTGTTTATTAATGAATGTAGTGGTATTGAATTCTACAGTATTAATTATGAACGTTAATCTGTATGTTACGTGTGTTCAGGAATGTCTTGTAATCTATAGTAGCATATAAACCATTTTCGAATACTGTACTTCCAATCATCGAGTGACTAATATTTGTAATAAACAATGTCGAAATCAATAATACTTTTTATAATTCTAGTGTTAAATTTTTTTTATTCATCTACTTTAGGACAAGATTCTTCACTTAATTTGAACGCAGGTAATAACTTAGTGTATTAAATTTAGAATACTTACATATTTTAATTAATTATTTCTTACCCAATTTCTTCTTCTTTTAAAATCATATCTAAACTATTCATTTTTTTTTAACAATAACACAAAATATGTGGTATATTTAATAATTTATTTTTGCATTTATGTATATTTTTAAGTGTTTTAAATTTCAATTGTTATATTCAGGCGAGATATGTCTAAAAGGGGAAAATGGAGAGGCTTCCAATTCGTACTGTAAACGTTTAGATAATTGTCCTGAGGGTAGACAACAAATCAGACAACATATTATTCCAAAATTATGTTCATTTGATAGATCACATCCAGTAATTTGTTGTCCACCACAGAGCTATGAAGCAAAACCAACGGAAAATCCTTTTAATAATCAGTCTAATGTACAAACATATTCTGCTACTGAGAGTGAATATATAGTTAAAAAAGTATTCATAATTGTGTACATATAACTGTATAATAATTAATGTTTTAGTGTGTCATCAATATTCAGAATTGATCTATTCATATGTAAAAAAACCAACTTTAAAACCATCAAGTAATAATTACATTAAAGTACTTAATTGTCGTGAAGTAACAAAATTAATTGTTGGCGGTACTAAAGCTGACGGTAAAGAATTCCCACATATGGTAATAATTACAACATAAATATAAATTAATAATGTTTCTTATTAATTGAATTACTTTATTATTTTATTTTATTGAAATAATTTACTTTTATTTAAATTTTTTATAATAAAGTTAAGGATGTCTAATAATTCTACAGGCTCTAGTAGGCTATGGTGATAAAATTGAACAAGTCAGGTGGGCTTGCGGAGGTTCATTAATTAGTAATATTTGGGTTTTGTCTGCTGCTCATTGTGAAAAAATTAGCAAGTATGTAGTTTTCCCTGACAAATGATTTATTTTAAATAATAAAATTTATTGTAATTTATAGGCAATTGTTTGCCCATTGGATACGTCTAGGAGATTTAGATATTGAAGATAATAATGATGATGCCAAACCTAGCAATTATGAAATAATTCAACGTATTATTCATCCCAACTATCAACCTCCTTCTCTCTATAATGATATAGCTTTATTCAAGTTAGATAGAATTGTTGAATTTTCAGCTTATGTGAGACCTATTTGCTTAAATATTGATCAAAATCTTAAGCCTCAAAAAGCAGTAGCTTCTGGCTGGGGCCAAATACAAAGTGGTTTGTATATTTTAAAAATTATCTTTAATTGTTATTTAAAAAATAATTCATGTATAATAATTATAGGGGGACCGTCCAGTTCTCATTTGTTAAAAGTAGTATTAGATAGTATACCAATAAATCAATGCAATATTAGTTATTCCTCTAGTGTTGGAAGACAACTAGCATTTGGAATATTAAATGAAAGTCAAATTTGTGCTGGCCATGCTGAAGGTGGAAAAGATACTTGTGGAGTAAGCTCTTTTACAATAATTGCTAATTAACATTAAATTAAGTGTAATAATGTATTATTAAAATATTCTATTAAATTTAGGGTGATTCTGGAGGGCCTATTCAAATTAAAAACACTAACTATTCATGTATGTACACTCAAATAGGAATAACATCATTTGGAAAATTATGTGGTGAAAAAGATGCACCTGGGGTTTATACTAAAGTTTCTAAATATATATCGTGGATAGAAAAGAATGTTTGGCCAAAATAGTAATACATTTCAGGAACACTAAGTAAATACTACAAGAGAATAATTAATTGTTAAACAAATTTTTGTTTATTGACCATTGCATTAAATGCACTTTGTATTTCTTTTATATTTTTTATAAATAAATATTCATGTTTTTAAAGCCTTTTACCATATTAAATGTTTTAAACAACATTTATCATGATTTATGCAGATTATTATTATAGTAGTAATTTTTGACCCTAAGTAGCTTAGTTAATAATTGTCTATCAAATAACACTATAGTAAAAAAAATTTTTTTTTTCTTACATGTTTTATTAAAGTATTGCTGATGGTACTACTAGAGCAATATTTATTAACATTTTTGGGTTTAAAAACTTAATTATTTTTTTTTATGAAAATTTAGAAGTGTGTAAGAAAATTATTGAAAAAAGACGCTAATTAATTTTAAATGTCGCTAAGTATTTTGAAATCAAAATACAAGGCTTGTCAATTTGTATACTTTCTTTCTTTTTCCTCGCCTTAATCCCAACTACTTGGGGTCGACTATCCTTATCCTAAACTTCCACTTGACACCATCTACCCTCACATCAGCTGTCTTCATATGGAATTCAATAACATCCCTCCATTTCTACTGGCCTTTCTCTACCTCTTTTTCCTTCAACATTCATTTCTATGACTGTTTTTACTTTACTTAACTTTCGACTCCTCTCTTCTTATAACATAGACAAACCATTTGAATCTATTTTCTTTCATCTTATCCATGATTAATGCTACACCTATACTCCTTATATGTTTGTTCCTTATCCTATCTTCTTTAATTACTCCACTCATCGATTTAAGAACTTGCCACCTTACCTATCACGTCCTCGCTTATTGTCACTGATCTCTACTCTCTTATTAACACTTTATCGTCAGCGAACAACATGCACAACGGCACCTCCTTGTATTTCTCTGCTGATTTTATCTATTACTATTAAAAACAAGTAAAAGGGCCTAATGCCCTTACTTATTTTCTCTTCTTGCCTTTATAAAAAAAAATATATTTTTAATTTGTTTATATTTATTGTTACTTCAAGTTAGAAATTTAATGCTTCCATATGATAGGATAAGAAACCATGTATAGTTACTCATTATACAATTATGTACAATATTATACACTTACATTTTTGTTTTAACAAATAAAAAGTATTTTAACAATAATTATTCATGGAAAAAAAATACAGTTAAAATAACTATAAAAACGGTTAATAAAGTAAAAACTGCAATTGAAACAGAATAATCAAATATTTGATTTACTCAATCATTTATTTAGTTATTCTAACTGTTTTTGTTAGATTTGTCACTGTATTAAGCGTACATTTTTTTCTGTGTTGAAACCAAAACATCTTACTATGTTTTAAATGAAATACACCGATGATATTGCATACTCATAATATTAAATATTATTTATACAATAATATAAAATCTGCTTAGGGGTGTTAATGTTATCACAGGGAGTGCTAAGTAGCCAAACCACATCGTTATTTGCTCCTATGAATAAAAAATTAGGCATATTTCTCCTAAAGTTTACTGCCGGTATGTTTACGTAAATCTTATATTTCTCCTCTTAGAGATTAAAAAGACGATTAAAAAAAAATGTATTGCTAGGTTAGATATTGATGTAATTTTCATGCAAAATTCAGTTTTTAACTCCATTCTCAGAGTCAAATAATCTTAGAAGCTTCACTTCACCATTTTACGTATGTATGCGATAATTTAAAAAATTCATAAACACATTATACATATACAACATACGAGTTACGTATATGTATATGTATAATATCGAGGGTCTAGAATTAAAGAAGTGTACCAACCAAAATTTACATATACTGATAGTATGTGTTTAGCGTTGATAATGGTAATATTGTTTTAGAAATACGTACCCACGATTATTTAATAATTTTCAAGGCTTTTTTAATTAAATATTTTCAGTATAATTTTAATATTAAATGATGTTGGCTTTAAGTGATTAATTTTTATTATATGATATAGTTGATGTTTAAAACGAAAATAAAATATTCAATTTCTAAAACACAAAGAGAGTGAAAACAAATATCATTATTCAACTAGATATTTTATCTATAGAAACTGGCAAACAAAAAATAATTTTTTGGTAAAAGTTTCAGAAAATTGCTAAAAATAAAAGTTGATAAGCAAAAAAAAAAGCTTAAAAATTGACTAAACATCGCTAAAAATTTCAAAAATATTAAATGTCGGGGAGCCTCCTAAAATACACCTGGATTCAACAATGCCTAATTTTATAAAATATATATACGCCCTATCTTTATTAGGAATACTTTCCGACATCCCAAAAATTAATACATGCTGCTTATATTAATACATGTTAGGTACATGCCAAACAATTAAAAACTGTATAAATGCAATAGATTAAGAAAACGTAAAAATTACTATGCAGTTTAATGTTATTCTAACATAAAATGTATAAAAATGTAACAATATTTTTCTAACTTTATTTCTTAAAATAATAGTAAAAATGCTCGTATTTATTGAACTATATTTTATATCTTGTGAAATTTTTTTATTATGGCTTTGTTAGTCTATACCTCTTCTATAAAAATAAAAGTTTTATGTTTTTTTTAAGAGCCAATCGAATTATTACTTACAAATCCCAAATCAAATTAATTTTATTTTAATAAATGACAATGTTTAGTTCATAAATTTAAATGGTAGATTTATAAAAGTAAAAATAATTTTTTATAATAATTTAACTAGAATTTGATTCGTATTTAGCATAATAAGAAGATGCATATAGGATAGTAACGCTTTTAAAATAATACAGCTGAATAAAGTTTTTTGTATTCGTGTGTATTAGAAATAAAATAATCAACGTATTGTCTTTATGTAAATATAATTTAGTATATGTATGATAATAATAAATTTAGCGATATTCATAATAATTTGAAATTCAAAGTGTGTTCATTAGCAATTTAGTAAACACTCCCTTTCAAAATATAGTTGTTGAATATTGTTGTTTTTATGGTCATATAATTATATAACCCACTATACTACTATCACGTATCACAAAAAAATTCAAAACTAACATTTATTTATAATAAGTTTAAAAAAATTTCATATCAAAAATGGTATTTTTCTTGTTTTTAAACCCCAGTGATATAGGCAAAATGACTTTTTATTCATAACCAGCGTACAAGATATACAATAGTTTTTCTAATCGTACAATTTTAAATGTCTAATTACTTAAGTTTAAATATTGTTTAATTACAATAATGACAATATATTTTACTAACGGTACACGTTGTTAAGTGTAGCGTTTCGGTATGATACTTATACATAGATGTTGCATATCCGAAGGCGAAATAAGCGTGAAAACAATGAAGCCGCAAACAGAAAAAAATCAATTATGTGAGTTTGAGAGTTGGAAAACTGAAATGAAACAAAGTAGATAATTTAAGATACACGACTTAATTTAACATGGCGAGTAATTTTTCAAAGTTAACCTTTTTTGTAACAATCATATGTATTGCGTCAAACCAAAAATCATACTCTGTCGTTTTATGCATAAATTGTATGTGTCGACGGCAGTCAAATGACTTGTAGGAGGATGAAGTCTAAGATTCGGTTATGCAAAAATTCAATCTAGGAACTAATCAATAAGCAGACCACCCAGCAGTGACAAACTTAACATTTTAACGATGCTTGACAGAAACGTTTCGTCAGTCAAACACAGTCGGTTGCCAACAAACTTTTTATGGTCGCCCGGCGTTCGACACTACGAATTTATGTATTTCCATAGACCGGTATACCACTGCTGTCAGGTTTTTATTGATCAACAGTTCAGCGTGGCAGCTTCCACCGCACATGGCGTGGTGCGTGTGTACGTTTTACTTATTAACTGTTGAGTCGTATTTTCTTCGGCTGTTTGTGTACACGACGAGCTTGTATGTGTGATGGCACAAGGGATTCGAAAGGGCGGACGTGGCGCACCCCGGCGGTTTCGTGCCATGTCGTGAGACTATTTGAGTACAGCAGTCACGCCATGACCCACCGGCGAGCACGCTGGGTCAGTCAGTAACGTAGCTATCGACTCTGCCAAAGACTTTGGGACCAAGTGTGTCACGTAGCCGACTGATTATGAAATGCTCTCAGCAAACGGGATCACGTCGTTTTTTGTCGCACTCATTTGCACGTTGTCGTGCATAGCCGACGCTAGTAAGTCAACTGATGAATTTTTTTCATGCTTATAAATGACATCTTGTCGAATTATGATTCCTTATTCAATTTTTGTACGTTTTAGAAAAAAAATTCATATTATTTATATACATATTTTTTAATTGCCGTAAATAATACATTTAAATGTAAAATAAGTACTTCCTCCGATATCAATTTATATGAAATACCCGAAGTTTATTAAATAATTATGACAATTTGCCTTTATAATATTAATTAAACTATTTAAATTCAACTTCATAGTAGTGATGTTATAGCGCCCATTTATAATGAATAAAACAACCTAGATTAATTATTGTTTAAGTATACAGATACACAGATATGATATCATGTCATAACGCTCTTGGTAAAAGAAATTGTATTATTCATTTAATCATTAATTGTTATGTAAGAAAGATAACGTATAATATATAAAGCTTTTTAAATGATTAAAAATCGTTATAACCCAAGTATAATTTTAGATAGAGTAAACAAATTATCAAAGTTAAGTTATACTTTTGTTCTGTACCTTTATGAAAATAATAAAATGACAAATGTATTATTTAAAAACGTATAAAAAATTAAGTATTTTTTATGGTTATTTTATCTTTTATTTTAATAAAACGAGACTATAATTCAATGACAATTTTAGTACCTTTGTTTTTTTTTACTAAATAAAACAATATAAAAACACAATAGGAAAAAATAAAAATTATTCAAATTAAAAATCAATAGCAAACCATCGTTTTTGTATGTTTTACAGTGTATTTTACACTTTCATACGTAATCGCTTATAAACATCGAAATTTTGATCATTTATATGACCTTTAAATTGTTCGGAAAGCTCAAACAACTAATTCAAATTTCATCATAAATTTAAAGACTTCCCTTGCAGCACAATGACTATTAGAATACTAATAGGTTAATAATAGATTAATTGTATTTGTTATCCAAATAGTTTGTAACGAAATAAAAAACGTACGACTCATTTGTTTATTAAATTAGTTCAGAAATAACATTATGATGATTTCTTGATTATTAAATATAATACAGTAAGTCAAAACTTGAGTTTTCCCTAAAGTAACATGAATGTTTTTGATTTTTCTCATTTATTTGAATTGACGTTTTGACATATTCATTAAAAATAAAGATAATTTGAAAATAATTATAAACATATCATTAACAGAGGAACAATAAACACTTTCATTTAATAGCGTTATTCACCATTGACCAAAAAACGATGACAATAATCATTATTGGAAAATAACTTTTTAGAAAAATGAAGTATCGACAATATTAATCAAAAGCTCCCAATGAGTTTTCTACAATTAAATCTTTTTACAAAAATGATAAAACTCAAATTTCTTATCCAGAAAAAAAACCTATAATGACTACTTGTCGAAAGCCATATCGTTACTTATTACAATCAGTAAAAATAATGTATACATTTTTTTACAAAAAATCGTTTATTTTTCAGCTTTAAATAATTAATAATTATTCAAATTAATAATAATTTAAATAATTATTGGATTAATGATTTTTATGTATAACTTTAATAATAAAAATAAAAGAATTAATTTAGTCTATCTTCAAAACGGTACTTAAAAGTTAACAAAGTTTTAGAAAATTAAATAATAAATATTAATTTTTTTAGTTGAAACAGATCATCATATCAAACCTAATTCGACAATAAATAGTTTAAAAATAATAGAAATTAATTATTTTAATTGTCTATTTGGAGAATGTGGGCTAAGTAATTTTTTTTTTAATAAAGTGGATTTTTTTTTAATTTTTGTGTGTAATATCTTTAACAAGATACTAGTTGTAATCATTTGACGTATTTATGAAAAAAATTGGTCAAATGAGAGCTGAGAAAAATTAATGGTAGACAAATAATAAAAAACCACATAGCCATATTATTTTAATATGAATTCGAAATTCCTTCTCGCGAGGGTAGACTGCAGTCCATCACTGTAGTCTTTGATTTTCATTGAAGTAATTCAATTTATTTGAGATAAAAATTAAACGAATTTTGAACTTTTTTTCACCTCAAAAAGAATTTAGAACAAAATGCAAAAGAAAAACATTTCGACGTGTGTCAGCCGAACCTCAAATCACGTTCACGAAAGACATACGTGTTACCGACGCGACAACCATGCGTCACATGTGTCGGTAGATAAAAAGGACCATTAGGGCTAGTTCAAAATTTCAAAGTTATATTTTCTCGATTTCAAAGAAGCAAAAAAATTAAAATAAGTTTAACTTTATATTCAATTTAAGTTAAAATTAATAAAACGGTCCCATTCACCCTTTTCTTAATACACCAATACAGATTACACTAATTTCTTATAAACACTTTGACACGGGCCCACGTCGCTTCTTGACACACGGAACCCCGCGACCCGTGCCACCTTTATCAGCCTTCGTCCAACTATGTGTATATGGTTATTTGACTGACTAACACCGCGTGCCATACGCTACGGTGCAAAGTTCAGCAAGTACCGCACGTCCGTCGACGACCCACCGCAAATGTACGTTGAGTCAGTCATCTTCGTGACACCAATATACGCGTAGGTCTTCCAGAATACTGAAAAGGATTGAACCGTTACTTCGGCAACTCATTTGGTGTTTTTAGTTTAAGTATTTTGTGCATACTCCGCTTGTTTCTTGTGTTATTTAAAATCAATAAACGGCTCTACTGATTTTCTAATAATAAAAATCGGTGTCTACTTCATTGGAACACAGACCATACTAGTCTCCTAACAACTTTCAAATAAGTTTTGTACGACACAATTAATAAATACACTTTATCAAAAATTTTTAATTTTCAAATTTTTGTACTAAAATTGTTTTTCTTTAACTTAGAAGTCCGTTTTTACCACACGACAAGTTCAGAGTTCAAATGTTTTTTTTCAAATTCGAGTATATTATACAGGGTGGCCCACCACTCACTGACAACTTAAATAACTTTTGATCCAGTTAATATTTTTAGTTGATTTTTTTTTTAAATAATAGTTATACGTTAGGTCTATAGCTATATCTCAATAATTAATTTTTTTACATTTTATTAAAAATATTAATTATTTTAAAATTTTAAATAAAATGTAAAAAAAAAATCTAAGATAGCTATTTTGTAGAGTAGAATTTAAGAAAAATTTTAGTAAAAAAATATCTTATTAATATTCAGTAGTAAATATTCTGTAGCGTTTTGAAGTTTGTGAAAATTTGAATTTTCATGTATTATTTTACGGTATTAAACATTGAAATACGTATTGAGAAAAGGACAGAAGAAAACGATATCTTTTCAATATACTTTTGAATGAGAGTGATAAGTAATAATTGCCTTATCTAATTTCTTATCATGGTATTAATGCCATGTTTGTAATGTATACACACTATCATAATATGTATACACAGTAATCATGAAAAGATAGCGTTTTCTTCTGTCTTCTTTAATTTAAGATATATATAAAGTGTCAGACTTTCTGGAACATTTTCAGAAGTCAAGTTGAAAAAATTAATTTTTTGTGAAAAAGTTGTCTTTTTAAATCCCCCCCAGTGGGTAGATAAAGGGTCAGATTTGTAAAAAAAATATATGCCAATTAAAAGGTAATGATATCATGCATCTATATAAAAAAAAATTATATTGATTTGGTTAATTTTAAAAAAGTTATAGAATTTTAAGTAAAAAAAATTGAAAAAATTGAAAAAATTAGCGATTTTTAAATTTGTANAAAAAATTGAAAAAATTAGCGATTTTTAAATTTGTAATTTTTTTGGAGGTTTCCCCCATTTACAGGGAACGAGGGAAATTTTTTCAATTTTTAGGGTAATATCTTCGACTAGATACGATTTGTGATCTTTTGACATATCGTTGAAAGAAATCCGTTCGGTGAGAGCTGAGAAAAAGTGGTAACAGACACAAAAAAAAAAA
>NW_026099576.1:11332509-11385265 GCF_025091365.1 Daktulosphaira vitifoliae | reverse complement strand
GATATTTCCCCCATTTGCGGGGAACGAGGGAAAATTTTTAAATTTTTAAGGGTAATGTCTTCAACTAGATACAATTTGTGATCTTTTGACGTATTGTTAAAAGAAATCGGTCCAGTGAGAGCTGAGAAAAAGTAGTGACAGACACAAAAAAAAAAAAAAATAAAAAAAAAAATAAACACATCATGGTAAAATTAATACCTTCTCAGCTTCGCATCGAAGCTAAAAAAAACACATCTTAGTAAAACCAATACCTTCTCAGCTTCGCATCGAAGCTAAAAGATGTATATATATATATGATATTATGATTTTGCCCTTCTTAGTACTCTGGAAAATTATAAGATTTTAAAAAAATATATAATAATATATAAAGTATAAATGAAAAATATATATTGATTCATTTGTTATTCAAATAGAGCAATTTTAAACTAAATTAAACATGGTAAACCATATTCATCAAAAATTACATTATTATTGACAATATATACCTTATAAAGTATTTTAATACTATAAATAAAAAATAAAAAGGATTAAATGTATTGTCGAAATCTTTGAATAATTATTAAAATTATCTTTTTTTCACAATATTTAGACTACAAAAATATTAATAATTTTTAAAAAGTACATTATAATATTCGTTTATGAATATTTAATGAAATATTTTACCATATTTATTAAACAAATTTTTCTTAATAAGCTAGTAAAAATGTTTATAATTATAAATAAAACATTGTTTAGGTTAATAGGGTACTGGATACTTCAGACTTTGAAAATATCTTAGATTTTTGTTATTAAATTACATTCGATTACATTTCTATAGTTAGTATCATGCATGTTGACTATGAAAGTTATAAACACTTTAAGGAATGAGTCTACTAAACCAAGCTATTATAATATTTTAATTATACCTTACATTTAATTCAAATATTATTGGTCATACACCTCTTAAAAATTTTTGAATTATATAATATATAATTAATTAAAACTAATTATAGTTTTATGTATTTAAAGAATAGATAAGAATTTTTCTTAATTTGTATTACAATTATTTTAAGGATTTTATAGTACATTTTACTTTGATGCTTATAATTTATACGATTTTATTTAGTTCTTTAGATAAAATGTTGTAAAATAATTCTTATTCTTACTTTTGTTTTTCAGATGCTGGTATTGATTGCTTTAAATGTGTTTCACTAGAATGGCAGAATCGAGCATGCGATGACCCATTTCATAATAACTTCAGTTCTGGTCTGCTGGAATCACCTTGCATGGGTGGGCGGAAAGGTCGTAATGGAGTTTTTCCCGCTACCGCTTGTATAAAGCTTACCGGGTATTATCGTAAGTTATGTTTATTTTTCATTGGGTATTAAAGCAGTTGTTTAAATAAATCTGTGATGAATTACGTTTTAAATACAACGTCATTGTTATGAGTACATTATTTTCATCAATGCTTTCTGTTAAAATTAAAGTTAAAATTTTATTATGAAAGTAAATTGATATTATTATTATTATACTCATGCACAATAATTTAAATAATATTTTCTTATCAAGTAAAAATAAAATTTCAATAAGCCTCATGGGATTTGTGTACTAACACAAAACTCATGAGACATAGATAAATCAACACCTTTAGAAAGGATCACAAATAATCTTGTAACTATTAACATTAAATATATACATAGTACTATCTATACTTAATTCTATTATACTATTTAGATTATGAATAGTACTGTATTTAGAATCTGAATTGGTTGAATAACATACATTTTATTTTTGCATCTAACAATAAAAAAAATTTATAGTTTTTTCTAGCATAAGATTTTTTATTTATATGCTAAATTGATTAAAACTAACATAGATCAAGGTTGAGATGTTTAAATATTTTGTTTTAAAATCCACACGATTAAAACATGTTTTAAACATCTAAATTAATCGTACAGCGTTTTGTTTAAACAGCACATATATCAAAAAAGTTGTTTAAAAAACATTTTACACATCATATAGGTGGTGTCGAGAGTAAAACTACCAAAGTTAAAAATGTATAAATAAAAATAATTATATTTTTAATTTATTTTGACTTAGATAGTATTTCTCAAGCACAATCAATATAATTAAGACAAAATACAATAAAAATGTAAATTTAAACAATTGACAAATATAGAACTCATCGTCATTGCATTCTTGGACATTTCTAAAATTTACTATTAATTTTTTACTTTAAATAACAATGCAAAGTTTTATTACCTCTATCAATAATACAACTAGAAACTAAATTAAAATTTTTAATACCTTTGTCAAGTAAAAATATAAAATATCTAATTACTTATTAATTTTTATTTGAAATATGTAATATTGAATTTATTTTATTATAAAATAAGTTTCATAGTAAAATTTCCAATCTAAAGTAATATCTTTTTTGCATAGAATCTACCGGACAACATGTCACTGTTAGAGGGTGTGCATTGGATAGTGGTACACTTACTACTGACACAGAAATTATTAGAATGTCTCATTGCGGAGGATTTTATTTTGATGATAAGTAAGTATAAAAAAAAATATAAACATATACTTAATTATTTATACCTATATTTTAGTACTTATTGCCAATGCAATTGTTATGACAATAATTACATAAATATTTTGAAAATTTCAATACTAATTATTTCAAATATCTTATCTAATAAATTTCAATTAAAAAAAATGTGTTCGCATAAGTTCAGAATCTTAGTCAAAATCTATATAATCATCAACTAAAACAAACAAATCAAAAAACATAATGTGATCACACGGTCAATTAAATAACAACATTATAAAAAAATATACGCAAATGTAATTAGTCTGTATTTTAATGTTCTAATTACAAATAAATGGTAATTTATAAAAATGTTGTTCATTGATGTTGTCATTTTATTTTTAGATATGTCGAGGGTTGTTTACAAAGTTGTGATGATGCAGATGGCTGCAATCCTGGGTCAGTCACATCACCAATAACTTACTTGATTGTCATAGCAATGATCATAATAGTACCAATTATCAAGTTTATTGTATTGCAATAAAAAATAATACATGAAATTAAATTTAAGAACAATTTATTTTAATAAGTATTATCATAAAAACGCTAAAAAGCGGCCATAAATTAAATAGTGTGCCTTACGGATAAAATCATCTAAATTATATTGAATTATTAAATTCACGACCCTTAACATAAAATATACTTTATTTTGATTTTTTGCCAAATCAAATAGATAGTTTAGTGATTATATTTAGTCAATATTAAATTAAAATGTTATTCTATAGAGGTATTTTGTATTATAATATTGACTCAAATTTATATGATTTCTCATGACTATTTAACAATGTAAATGTAACTGAACATATCCCCCAAACATATCTGAATGTTGTATTTTTCTCCATATTACCTTATTATTATGTAAAATATAAATATATTATCCTAAATTAAAAATTATTTATATTGTTTTTAATTCTTGTAATTGTTACGATTACGAACAACAGTGAATTGTTATTCGTAAAATAGATGCGAATTTCAAAAGATTTAAAAAAACGATTTGAAAACTTGGAAAATGTTGAACAGTACACTATAATTTTTTTCTATATTCAATAATTTTTTTTTAAATACATGGTAAAGACCAATATTATTGTATTAGTGTTTATTCTAACTTATTAGAATAATAATATATAGTTTATAATTTCTCAATGAATATTTTTTATTAGTATAAACTTGAGGTGTGAGATTCAGTTAGATTTTTCAAACAATTATTTTTTTTTGCATTTTTTTGAAGTATGATGTCTTGAAAATATTCTCTGAAAGTGTCAAGTCCATCTGATGAATAGATTCCGAGATATTTTACAATTGCTAAAAGGGGTCTCGGAAACTATATGGTAGATATCAGACGACAGCTGTAAGCAACCAGTTTCGATTCGCCTATTATATTTTAGGAATAGTCTTGTTGCATATTTAAAATACCTAAAATTTTTGGTTGGGCATCAGTATATCAGCGATATGTATATGAAATATATAATAAAACACCATAATATACCATATATATCCCCAGAAACTCCAACCCAACACTTATACAACATATATACCCCCAATCTGATATTATCTAATCGATAAATAGCATAAATATATTCTGGGAGTATATAGGTGGCTCAAAAATATGTAAACGCAAATACCCAGAAAGAAAGAATGCGTCGAAGCAAATGCGACATATGCAAATTTACATTTTGGAAGCTTCCACATCGAGAGAAGCACTATTGTATGGTCCAGGAATTGATGATTCTATGTAATTAATTATTTAATTAGTATTTCTATACATAAGGAGTTTTCGACAAAAAAATTGTGATATTCAGATTCAGCTAATCATAAAAAAGTTAACTTCATTGAGCTTAAAATTTAACGAAAATATAATACCGTATTTACATTAAAAAACTTTAAATGCATTTTTTGCGATACTAGCTTTTCTTTCAAATCGTTGACTAACTAATTTTTAAAACTTCTGCGTGGATTTTAATAAAAATTTTACAACTAATTAATAGCATTAAAAATTAGTCTTTGATTTAATTATTTTCATGTTTGCACATACATCTATATGTAAAAAAAAAATGATGTCAAATTGCATTAACTAGAATATAAAAATGTTAAGTTATTGTTGTATTATTTAGAATTGACTTATTTGCCTGATAAATAATATTTGTATATAGCGGACTTGTTATCTAGAAATCATAGTAGCTACACATATAATAAGATTGACATAAAAGGTACAGTACATTTTATTAACAGTGAAATTAATTTAACTAAAGTGAGTTATGTGAGGAAACAGCAAAAGACTCAATTTTAAAACAAGTACTTGAACTTAGTAAAGAGATAGTCTCTTGAAAAAAAAGGGTTCAAACAATAAATAGAAATAAGAAAGATTATATAGAGTACGAGTTTGACAAAGGAGAACACGAGGTAGGTGAAATGAGGTCAGTGACAATAAGCGAGGGCGTGATTGGAGAGGTGGAGAGTTTTAAGTATTAATGATCAGTTGTGCAAAAGAGTGGTGGTATTGGCGAGGACGTAAGACACAGAATTAAGTGCGGGTGGTTGAAGTGGAGAGAAGCGTCTGGCTTCTTATGTGATAAAAAAATTCCAATGAGGCTGAAAGATAAATTCTACAAGACTGTAATGAGGCCAGCTATGATGTATAGTTCAGAGTGTTGGGCTGTTGACGAGAGAATAGTGCAGAGAAAGAGTGTAACAGAGATAGAATTCTTAAATCAACGAGTGGAGTAATTAGAGAAGATAGGATAAGGAACAAACATATAAGGAGTATAGGTGTAGCATTAATCATGGATATGATGAAAGAAAATAGATTCAAATGGTTTGTCCATGTTATGAGAAGAGAGGAGTCGAAAGTTAAGTAAAGTAAAAACAGTCATAGAAATGAATGTTGATGAAAAAAGAGATAGAAAAAGGCCAGTAGAAATGGAGAGATTTTATTGAATTCCATATGAAGACAGCTGATGTGAGGGTAGATAGTGTCAAGTGGAAGTTTAGGATAAGGATAGTCGACCCCAAGTAGTTGGGTTTAAGGCGAGGAAGAAGAAGAAGAACTTAATAAGAAGTGACCTAATAGTAAAAAGCAAGTACCTGTTGAGATAAGGCATTATCTTTATTGTAAAATGTATGTTATGTGAAACATATAGTGTCTAATATAAAAGATCCATTAATAGGTAGGGGCAGACTATTTAACTTTCGGAGGAAATTATTATCTTGCTTTAATGGACTATTATTCCAAATGGATAGATTAAACAATTAATAAATAAAACTGCTATGCACATTATTAGTATTTTAAAAATTATTTTTTCAACTCATGGACTTTCTCAAGAGATGATATGTGATAATGTAGTATTTGGATCTTTTGATTTTAGTCAGTTTACAAAACATAACAATATAGAAATTTTCTACAGTAGCCGCATTACCCTAGAAGTAATGGGCTAGCTAAAAGGACTGTACAAATTGATAAAATGTTAATTAAGAATATGAATAAATCTAGTTTTGAGAATCAGTAATTAATATAATGTAACACCAATACCGTCATTAGGTTTAGCATTTTGTCACCTGCCTCATGGGTAGATTATTAAAGACTGCATTACCAATACATACAAATTTATGTTTATTATATATATCATACATATTTATTATAGCAATTAAATATAGTATGAAATTGATATTTAATAATTTAGTATTGTGATTTTTACGGAGATATTATACAGTAGCTGTTACTTTTATGTCAAACATATATAAAAGTTATAGATCTTGATACAATACTTAAAATAAAATTGTTTGTTATTTATAAATAAATATACTGGTCTACAAGGAATTTTCATCAGAGACTATATGACCTAAATAATAACAAAATTTTTCTAATTAATATAACAAATATTTATGTTTGATTATTAGGTTACGTATGAATAATCAATAGATATTTTAATTAAAAATAAGTTGAAAAAGTTCTTCTTTCTAAACGCATTTTTAAGTTTGAACCACCTCTGTATAAAGGGAAATGGTCTAATTAAAAAAAAAGTATGTCGAATGATAGGAGAATATAAATAGTATAAATCATAAAAAAATTATATTGATCCATACATTTTTCAAAAAATTATGGCAGTTTTATGTAAAAAAATTGATATAATGTCGAAAAGCGATTTTTAAATTTGTATTTTTTGAATTATAACATGTAACGTTATTGTAATAAAATTTGGCGTTGAACAGAGAGGAGCGGCTTCAAAGACAAAGCAATGCTTTAAATAGATGTTGATGATGATGAATGTAAAATAATACCAAGTAATAATTTTTAAACATTATTTGAGTTTTATTTATTCATTTATTTTGTAATTATTACAAATTATAATTAATTTAAGATATAATTAGATATGAAATGATTCGATATTATTTTTAAGTGCAATTTTTAGTTTGTGGTTAACAGCGTTATCTATCTAGAAACTTTTGAATTATTTCAATAAGTCTAAAATTAAAATGTTTCAGGAAATTTATTAAAATGTAATAGATTGCTTGAAGTGCTTAAGGATGTATCCATGTTTACAGTGAGTCCGAAACGTCAGAATTGAACATGGATACATCCTTAAGCACTTCAAGCAACAAGACAATCCATGAAAGCTTTAACACATTCATAATGTCATAGATGTTTTATTATAAATATTTATCTTATTATTTATAAATTTATAACAGAATAAATAAGTGAATTTTGATACGAGGTCATATTTTGATTAAAAAATTTCAGTCATGATTTTTATTAATTATTTTCTAAATGTTCTACGTATTCCAGAACATTAAATATTTTAGATAATTGTTTTAAAAGAATAAGTGAAAATGTAAACAATAATATTATACTTTTTGCAGATTTATATTTTATAATACAAATTATTTATGTAATAAATTGTTTCAGAGTATATTGCCATCATTGACCAAAGAATAAAATCGTATTTCACAAATTCTTACACAGAATAAATAAGGTTATATCAGACAGTAACTTTTATTAAGTAATAATTGTTTTATAATTTTTTTTTTTTTTTTATAAAATTGACTACATTAGTAAACTTTAAATATAAAAAATTAAAATAAATATATTATAATAACAGGTGTTTCATTAAGTTATTTATAAATTTAGAACATTAAATAAAACATAAATACGAGTTCTTTTGAAACTTGGTCAAATTATATTTTGATAAAAAAATTTCAATCATAATTTTTATTAATAATTTTTAAATGTTTTCATTCAAACTCGTCAAATTTGTTTTTTTATTATTTTCTACGATTAATTACACAGTAGCACGTTCAAGTTCAAATGAATCAATAGAGCAGTTAGATAATTTACTTAAATATTCGGGATGGAAAAATTTAAATGATTTGTATGGTATAAAATATTATAAAAAAATGTATTATCTTCAGGATTTGATTGAATTACCGACAAATTTTAGTAACTGTTATCAAAAAATACGAGCTTTGACTGTAACTCTTGGATGCATATACGCAAAAGTTATGAATAATCTCTTTTCAATTATTAACTACATTATTAAAAAATGTAAAAAAAAAATTGATAAAGAAAACGACTTAATTAATGGATGCATTTGCACAGAAGAACTCATAAATATAATATCCATTTGGATTGTTCCAATAGCAATATTGATGAAAGGTGCTATGGATGCTTTGGATTTATCACATTACAAACCATGGGCTACTCTTGAAAACAATAATTACATGATAAGTCCTTTATTAGGAAGAATACAAGATATTATTGACATATTAAAAAATCGAACACTATCACATGATGATATATCTACATACAAATGGACATTAAATACTATAAATATACATTTTGATAACTTATTAATTGATGTAAACTTTGAAACTATTAAGTATTGTGAATTGAAACCTTATAATCCAAATGATTTATTGAATAAATGGACTCGAGAATATTTCATTGTTAACCAAAGAGTAAACTTAATATTTTTAAAATTCTTAACCAGAAAAATTAAAGATTATATCAAGACAGTATCTAATGAAAAGTATTTTCAACTCGGTTTTAAATTTGATCCGATCACCGAAGAAACGTTTATACCAACACCAAAAGAGCCAATTGAAATAGGTATTTAAAATAAAAAAATATTAATTGAAATATCATTTCTATGTCTTATAATTTTTTTTTTTTATGAATCTAGAATTGGAATTTAAAACAGCACATAAAAAGCTTCCAACGCCACTACCAGTAAAATTTCATTAAATAATTATAAAAACATAATAATATGATTTCATCACTAATTTATTTTTAATAATTTATTATATTAATATAATTATTTCTAACTCATAAAATTTTATACTTATATTAAAAGTTTATTGTAATATAATTAATTTTGCTCTAAATTTATGTTTTATAACAATCCACAATTTATTATTGACAAATTAAAAGAACGAACACTATCACAAATGATGATGTTTTATGTACATACACTTGTACATTAAATATTATTTAATATTTGGCAGACGTCAGGTAGCTTCCGATTCTTGGTTTTGACCAAGATCCTCAATTATTAAACTAGTCACTAACAGTGTAGATATATTTTTTAAAGACATATTAACTAATGCACACTATGAAACTAATATCCATTGTAAATTTATACATTATAATTAAAATAATTTAAAAAAAAAAACCGAGCACAGGGGTGTCGCAGCACAGTGGTGACGTAGCATAGTTGGATCTAGTATAATGATATCTGACAGTGATTAAAATCACTATAAAAAAAAAAACGCTTCGATGCAAATCATTAGATAGTGTTTAATGTTAAAAAAATTGGTGTTTTATTCCAAAAGCTACATGATTTACTAGTTTCTTATTAATATCCTAATTAAGATAAAGTATGTCAAATGCAAGAGGGATTATTAAAAAATATTATTTCTCATAAAAAAATTATGTTGATCCATACACTTTTCAATAAGTTATAACATTATAATGTTAAAAATGTAAAAAATTAAATCGAGAATTTTCACACAAAAATAGCATTCGGTAGCCATTTTCACCGAGAAGACAAAATAAAGTCTGAATTTTTTTTTTCCATAATAAAGTACATTGCATTAGCTTTAATTTAAAATATAAATAAAAGTGTCAGACTTTCCGGAACACTTTCAAAAGTTAAGTTGAAATAGTTCTACTTTTTACATGCATTTTTTAGATTTGAACCCCCCTCGTATATAGGAAAATGGTCCGATTTAATAAAACAGTATGTCGAATGAAAGATGTATATAAATACTACTTCTCATGAAAAAATTGTATTGATCCATACATTTTTCAAAAAGTTATAGCATTATTAAGTTAAAAATATAAAAAAGAATTATTTTACAAAAATCGTAATTTTTTATTAATTTTAATGTCTATTTTCACCACGAAGACAAGTCCAGAGGTCAAATTTTTTTTTTTGCATAATAAAGTATATTACATAGGTTTTAATTTAAGATATATATAAAGTGTCAGACTTTCTGGAACATTTTCAGAAGTCAAGTTGAAAAAATTAATTTTTTGTGAAAAAGTTGTCATTTTAAATCCCCCTGTGGGCAGATAAAGGGTCAGATTTGTAAAAAAAATATATGCCAATTAAAAGGTAATGATATCATGCATCTATATAAAAAAAAATTATATTGATTTGGTTATTTTTAAAAAAGTTATAGAATTTTAAGTAAAAAAAATTGAAAAAATTTCAAAAATTAGCGATTTTTAAATTTGTAATTTTTTTGGAGGTTTCCCCTATTTACGGAGAACGAGGGAATTTTTTTCAATTTTTGAGGGTAATGTCTTTGACTAGATACGATTTGTGATCTTTTGACGTATCATTGAAAGAAATTGGTTCGCTGAGAGCTGAGAAAAAGTGGTAACATTCAAAAAAAAATAAACACACCTTAGTAAAACCAATACTTTCTCAACTTCGTATCGAAGCTAATAAATGGGTTCAAGAGTGATTGGTTCAAACACACCGTGATATGAATTTGCCTACAGTAGCAGAAGAAATAAAGAGATTTACCCGCATACATGAAGTTAAAGCATTTCAAGCAACAAGACAATCCATGAAAGCTTTAACACATTCTTGAGGTTAGATTAACAAACCATAGTTACACAACAGCCATTTAACTTTTGGACAACTCCGAAGATATAAGTTGTCTTAAACGTCATAAGCCAATGACTTAGTTTAAAAAAATCAGTTTTTAAATTAGGTTAAGGAGCTACCTCACTGGATTTAACAATTCACACATGTGTATTCTTTATTAATTGTTAGAAAACTATGTAAAATATACAATTATTCTAAAATATATTTATAAAGATAATTTTATCGTTTAAATAATAAAGCCATTTGGTAGTTTGTAAAAAAAATGTTTGGATACAGTTGTATTTAATGCGATAATTATTAGTTTTGACAAATATATTAATATTAATAGGAATATATTAATGGATATTAACGATTAGCGTTTTATATGTATTGATTTTTACAAAAAAAATAAAATGGAAATATTTGCAGGGAAAGCTTGAATCTTAGTATCATATATTTTTTAGTTGAATGGATTTTATTTATTATAACGTTAAAGAGTAGCCTTAACAGAGTATTACTGTGATTGAAGTTTCGCATAACCAGCATGTAATTTATTTGCATCGGGTGGTCTGTAGTAATCGCATGTTGCTGAAGAGTTTGTTTCAATTTGATTAGTATTTACTAATTCAAAGTGTTATTGATGTTTCTTATGTAGGAAGTAGTGGGTAACGCTGTTGAAAATGATAGCTAATAATTTAAAATTTCAACCAAATTCATTACACAACAGTGTTATGTTTATGCATGAGCTTATTGCAATAGAAATAATTTTTATTATGAAAACTATTCCTAAAAAGCCAGACATTGCGTATTCAAAGGCAGTGAACCAACCCTACATATGATACAGAAATAGTTGTACTCAACCACTTCTCTAATAACATTTGGGCCAAATAATTAATGTAAGTTTATTCTTTGATTGCATATTTCATATCCAAATGTTTGACGATCTTTATTGTTTTTTATTGCAGAAATTTCTTGTGGAAACATTAATAGTTTTTGTAATGCATTCATTGTGTCCTTATCATATATACCCGCTAGGGTGGTCCAATTCTTATGGGTAAAAAAAAAAGTTTTTTTTTCTAAGCTCCACAACCATATTTTTGTTTCTTAGTCAAAAATAAATGTTCACGCCATAAACTAGCCCATTCTAAACATATTTAGAGGTCGCTAGGATTTGTAAGTAAGAAGTAATAGGAATTTATCAATGGTTTTTATTCTAGCGTAATCATTAACCGCCGATAACGAACAGATAATAGCTGTGCATAATAACCATGAGTATTTTACATTGTCCGTCAAAAATGAATTGTATTTTCCTTTACTATCTTATTTTATTTACATTATTGGTTGTCCAGTTAAAACTGAAATGGTGCGACATGAGTTAACATTTCAAACCATTTATCGACATTTTATTTTGAACTGTTGTTGAGTCAACATCGCTTGTTATAAACACGTGAGTATTTGAAACGTTACCTGCGGTTATTAATTAATTTAAAATACATATATTAATGATTGTACTTTTTTATTATCACATTTGAAATATTTAACACTTTGGTGTCCGTTGAAGCTATTGACATTTTTTTAACTATTCTAAAGTTTTGTTTGATAATCAAAACAAAATTATTTTTGTGAATTACCTATTAAATTTTTAACTATAGTTATTACAAAATATTATATTAGATTTTGTCTTAAATAATATAATGGCTTCCACCAGCAATTTAAAATCAACAAGAACATCAGCTACCGTGTGGTTGATTGGAAAACCTACAGAAACATTTTCATTTGGAAAAAAAACAAACTTTTAAAAAAAGTATAAGGTCTACAGCGGAATCCGTTTTGGAAGTTTGAGAAAAAGCAAGGATACCTACTCAAAGAATTGACTCAGTTGAAAGAAAACTAAGTAAACTGGTGGATGAATACTATCTTTTAAAAAAGAACAGAAAAACAAATCTTGATAGTTGCCGTATGAAAGAATTGGTATTTAAAGGAGACTTAGTTGATATTTTTGACATAGCTGTTAAGGATGCATTAAAAATAATGAAAAATGAAGAAGACAAAACATTTTTAATAATGCAGAGAGAAGACAGAATGAGCTGCAGTATGGCAGGTGTAGACAAGCTGCAAGAAAAAAAAGAAATTAGAAAACGAAAAAGAGAAGTAGAAGCTGAAACTAGAAGACAACATAATCAAGAAAAAACGCTAATGAGCTTAGAAATAGCATCCGATTCCGAAATAATGGATTCTTGTAAAAGCAGCTCAAACTGTTCATCGGGTGATGAGTTTCAAGTTCCTTCTACTTCAACAAATATAAAAAAACCCACCAATATTAAAAGTGTATTTACTGAGGATGTTGTAGCATCTATTGACCGTGTAAACTTGTCTGATCGGAATGCAATGTTTGTCGTTGGATCAATAGCTCAGGCTTTAGGAACCCCAATAGCAGATATCTCTTTATCACGTAGTACAATACGTCGTAAAAGAAATCAAATTCGCAAAACTGTTGTGGAAACTGACAAAACAACATCTTCTTTCGAGCATCCTCTAGTTTTGCATTGGGATGGTAAACTGCTGCCTGACATTGTTGGAGGGACGCAAAAAGTCGATCGAGTGGCTGTGCTTGTCACTGGCGGTGGTTTAGAAAAGCTTTTAGCAGTTCCAAAGATTGATAGAGGCACGGGCAAAGAACAGGCTGATGCTTGTCTCAATGTTCTTGAAGAGTGGAAGTTAAAGGCCTACGTGCGAGGACTCTGCTTTGATACTACATCTTCTAACACGGGGTTGAATTTGGGCGCATGCTCTTTAATCGAAAAGGCTATAGCATCTGATAAAGAGCTTGTCTGGATTGCTTGTAGACATCACATTTTTGAAGTTTTGCTTTCTACCGTCTTTAAGGAAGTGTTTGGACCAAGTGGGGGTCCAGATGTCAATCTTTTCAAACGTTTTCAAAAACAATGGCTGGGAATAGATAAACAAAATTTTAAAGTTGGTGATGAAAATTTATTTAACCATGACAACCTGCTTCAACTCCGTCAAGACATGCGTTCTTACTATATTGATGCTATTGAAACGCAACAGCCAAGAGACGACTACCTTGAAATAATAAACTTGTGCAGAATTTTTCTCGGAAAGTCAGAAGAAAGTAAAGTTAGATTTCGAACGCCAGGAGCCTTTCATCAAGCCCGTTGGATGGCAAAGGCAATCTATTGCCTAAAAATATACATGTTTCAAGATCAGTTCGAACTCACTGCAGCACAGAAAAAAGGTGTCACGGAAATAAGTCTATTTGTAAGTCTACTGTATTGTCGTTACTGGAATGAAGCCCCAATAGCCGAAAGAGCTCCCCTTAATGATGCCGATTTGATTGGACTGATAAAAGATTACCCTAATCGGAAGATAAGTATTGCCGCATCTAAAGCATTTTTTCGTCACCTTTGGTATTTTTCAGAACATTTAGTTGGACTTTCTTTTTTTGATTCTCGTGTCAGTACTGAGTCTAAAAGAGAAATGGTAAAAAATCTTCAACGACCTTCCAAGGGAAATGCATTGAAAAGACTTGATGGCAAAACGTTCAATCACCAGGATCCACTGGAGTCGTTTATCACACAACGCACAACGGTTTTATTTGATTTGTTAATTAATAACGGTCGAGAAAAAGCAGCTTCATTTTTGGCGAAAGATCCATCAGAGTGGCCGACAGATTTGGTCTATATTGAAATGCTAGAAAAAGTTCGCCAAATGAAAGTTGTTAATAATTGCGCAGAGCGTGGGATTGCACTGATTCAAAAGTTCAACAATAACATAACGAAAAATGAGGAGCAAAAACAATATCTTCTCCGATTAGTAGATCTCCATAGAAAACGATATCCTTCTGCATCAAAATCTAGCATTATGAAAATGACTCTAGGTAATTAAAAACTAAGAAACATAGATTTTAACAAATATATATGTATAATATTGTAGCATAATGTTTTGTTTTATTTTTAAAAGTTGAATAAATTTTCAAGAAAATAGTTTTTATTTATTTACTATAACTTTATGCATAAAAGTAATAAATCCTAGCGACCCCTAAAAATTATTCAATTATGCTGAAATTTTTTATAAGTGCAAGTTAGATGGTCTGAAACAAAAACAAACTTGTGGAGAAACTAAATTCCAAAAAAAAAAAAATTGGACCACCCTAATACCCGCGTATATTAAATGTTCAGGGTATTTATATGACCAGGTAAATTTTATTTCGGGGTTTAATGTTTGTGATGGTTTGATGTCTACAGATAGGGGTATCAAACCAAACCATTCTCCATCCAAGAAGTATGCAGACGATTATTGCATGTAATTTCTGTCCAAAACGTTGTAATATATGAGTTTTTGGAGTAATGCAGTCTGTGCAATTTTGCCTTCTGAAGTAGTTTCATTTTGTTGATTACTGAATGACGTTATGTTTTGATGATCCGATGAGGAATCATATGCTATGATTGTGTTTTGTGATGGTGTCACGTTTTCATAATCGTGAGAATTATTTTAATAAAATACAGACAGCACATCCGCTGCCTGAGACTGATGAATTAACAAATAATATTTATTGCCAAATCGGCAATAAGTGTAATTATTATAAAAACCCAATAGACCTGACCATCGTGGTCAGTCGACTCCAGTGCCTTGTGTCATTCATCAGTCTCAGTACTCGGTTGTCGCTGTCCGGCTTACTGTTTAAAGTAAAGTCTTTGTTTATTCCTCTTCTAACCTATATACTCTTTTCCTCGACATTTCAGAGTACTTGTGTCTTGCACTTCGTCTGCACCTCGTACTTTATTATCTTTCCTCACCTGGTACGCCTAGTATTTGTGTCTTGCACTTCGTCTGCACCTTATACTCGGCTACCCCGTTCTCTCTCTGAAGTACTTGTGTCTTGCACTTCGTCTGCACCTCGTACTTCATTATCCTCTCCTAATAACTAAAGTACTTGTGTCTTGCACTTCGTCTGCACCTCGTACTTTGTTATACTCCTTATCTGGTACGCCCAGTATTTGTGTCTTGCACTTCGTCTGCACCTTATACTCGGCTACCCCGTTCTCTCTTTGAAGTACTTGTGTCTTGCACTTCGTCTGCACCTCGTACTTCATTATCCTCTCCTAATAACTAAAGTACTTGTGTCTTGCACTTCGTCTGCACCTCGTACTTTGTTATACTCCTTATCTGGTACGCCCAGTATTTGTGTCTTGCACTTCGTCTGCACCTTATACTCGGCTACCCCGTTCTCTCTTTGAAGTACTTGTGTCTTGCACTTCGTCTGCACCTCGTACTTCATTATCCTCTCCTAATAACTAAAGTACTTGTGTCTTGCACTTCGTCTGCACCTCGTACTTTGTTATACTCCTTATCTGGTACGCCCAGTATTTGTGTCTTGCACTTCGTCTGCACCTCATACCTAGGTGTTACTCTTATTCTCCCTTCCTATAACAACAGCCTTTCGACACCCACAGCTAACCCGGAGTGTCAGCCGAGCACGGTGACTGCTGTACGACAACACGCACGTGAATACCTAGACAGCAGGCACCACCTCCTCATATTCATCTTCGTACACACAGTTACACATTTACACACATTTACCTTTTATCTTTTACTCTTTCCTGTGTTACGACAGTTTCCAAGAGCAATTGTAGTTGAAAAGATGATTAGAATCTAAACGTTCATTTTTTTACCTTTTGTATAATATTAGTCAAATAACTGTTTTTATACATGTACTTAATAAACAAATAGTCATTGAAGAGAGAGAATAAAAAATATAAATGAATAAATAAAAAAAAATAAAGAGCTTTTTTGAAGGAATGTAATAAGGGTTAGTAAATTAATGCATTTATTAGTATGTGATAATGAAGTAATGCAGTTTTATTTTGTTATTAAAAAATTCGTGAAAATTTGTGGTATACAAATATGCTAAGTTTTTAGAAGTCCGTAAACTCCGCATAAATTTTTAATTAATGAACATTTTGTCTAATACATTCCTAATTGAGAGAGAGGGAAAGAGAGAAAAAACGATATTAATTGATAAATAGTATTTTGTTGATGAAGAAAAATATTACTGCCTTTGTAGTACCATGAAATAAATTAAATAAACTTGTCCGAGAATAAAAATCAGACAAAAATATTATAAATAAATGGTAAAAGGCAATTATATACTTAAAATAAGCTTAATAATAATTTAAAAATTATTCAATTAATGCATAAAAATATTGAGGTGGATGTATACTATCATTCGTCTTCCTCGTAAATTATATAGGACATAGTCGAGAAATGTTTTTTTAGTATTTGTACAATTTCACCAAGTTCCTTTTCAAATATATAAAAAAATATATACTTCTGACGTTTAAATTTAAATTATATTTATGAGCAATTTGAATGCGATCGATTTGAAATATAAATCAGGAATAGAAAACGTGCCGCTTGAAGAACATTTTACGCACCAGCGCGAAAGATATATTGAATAAAAATAATTTTTAAATGACCCTCTTCACTTCTCAACCAAAATGGGTGTGATGAAAATGTCGATAATAACCCAAAATCACCCAATAACCCCCTAGGGCCAACGTTACTAATAACATATTACCCGATAAGAGCCATGAGCACTACGCCGATTTTTTGATTCGATTAACATTAAAGAAAAGGGATTAAGAATAAATAGGAATAAGGCAGAATATTAGAGCACGAGTTTGTCAAAGGAGAACACGAGGTAGGTGAAATGAGGAGATCAGTGTCAATTGGCGAGGATGTGATAGGAGAGGTGGAAAATTTGAAGTATTTAGGATCAGTTGTGCATTGACGAGGATTTAAGATACGGGATTAAATGCGGGTTGGTGAAGTGGAGAGAAGCGTCTGGTGTATTAAGCGATAAGAGAATTTCAATGAGGCTGAAAGGTAAATTCTATGAGACTGTAGTGAGACCAGCTAAGATGTATGTTGGGCGATTGACAAGAAAATAGAGCAGACAATGAGTGTAGCAGAGATGAAAATGCTCAGATAAATTACAGAATTTAATAAGTATAAAAATATTCATACACTTAAGGAATTCTATTTAATAACTTGCTATTATATAAAATTTGATAATTAAATGATTAAGGGGTGAGATGCATTCACATTAGTAAAAAAAAGGAGTATTTTTAATAATTTTTTTCATAATAATTAGGTTTACTTTATAAAAATTAAGACAGATTTAATAATACATTTAGTCTTTAATCGAATATATATTTTTTATTAATTGACAATATAGCGGTTTTTAACAGTTCATGTTATGAAGAGAGAATAATCAGAAACTATAAGAACAGTTATAGAAATGAATGTTGAAGTTTCCTTCAACTCTACCTCGTTTTTACGAGGTAGAAAAGACCAAAAATGAGATGGTGAAATGTTATTTAATGCGATATGAGGACGGCTGATGTGAGCGTAGATGATGTGGGAGATCGTGTCAAGTGGAAGTTTAGAATATTAGTTGGGATTAAAGTAAGGAAAAAGAAGAAGATAATAATTTATATTATTATTATAACTAAATGTTATTACATAATCTTTAAGATATTTATTTTATTATTATTCAAATGTGTGAGGGACTCTTTTTAATTGTATAAATATAAGATTATAATATTGTAATATCACTTGATCTTAGGCCTCTAAACCTACGTCCAAACGCTTGTCGCGTGTATTTGATATTGTTTTACTTTGTTTTAATCTAAGTAATTATTAAAGTACTATCTAATAACCATTTATTATTTTTATTTAATTATTATTACACAGAGTCAGACTGACTGTCTATCATTATCACGTGTTTTCTAAAATAACATTAGAACTATTCAAATATTGTAGGTCTATATCACTGCACCCCATTTAGAAAATGGACTTTACACCGCGTTAATCCGGTCATAAATTAAATGCTTAATGTCAGCCCTGGACATATACTAACCATAGCCTCAATTTAAACAACTGGTTTTGAAAACTCAATGGTAAAATCCAATGGCCTCTCCCACCTGAATAACTTCAGAGAATAAAATGTAATCGAAACGAAAACCCCACCAATGACCGTCAGTAAGTTCATTGATTTCGCGGTTAAAAACTAATGACACACTCTTGGAGTTCAATTAGATATTACGAGTGACTCGGACCTCCAACACTATTGACTAGGATGCTTTCGCAATACCCCGAAGTCTTTAGCGATATCGTAAGTGCACTAAACTGTATAAGCATAAAATCCCCCTAATGAGCCCAAATTCTATCGCTTTACAACTATATCTTTATCCACTACAAAAAAAGCTGATCATCGATAATATGGTTAAGAATATAGAAGCTCAAAGTTCAATAGAACCTAGTATCTCCCCGTTCACCAGCCCTATAGTATTGGTGAAAAAAGAAAGGCTTGTTTCACCTCTGCGTCAACTATAATGAGGCTACTCTTTCAGATGCTTGCCTTATGCCTAACCTCAACTTATCAGTTTAGAAGAGTTCTACGCTTCGAATTAAAAAACTCCTCTGTGACTTTTGTTCGTCCAATGAATGAGGTACTAAAAGGGATATTTGAATAAATTTGTACAGGTGTATTTAGATGATATAGTAGTGGATTATAATAGCCTGGCTGATCATTTAAATCACTTAAAAAAAAATCCTCGAGCGGTTAAAAAGATATGTACGAACTTACCAAATTAAAAAGTACACTCTGGTGATCCGAAATTACTTATCTAGTTCATTTAGTCAACACCGACGAGAGAGGGAGGGAAGGGAGGGCTTTGGGACTGAAGCCTTCCAAAAAATATTTTTTACATTAAATTATAAATTATTATAGCATAATTATAGTATTAAAATGATGAATGATGATGTTTTTTTTTTCAAATGTTATTATTATGTTAGATACATATTAACTCGTGAAATGATAAGTCACAATAATTGTGACAGTAATTATTACTGTCTTGACAGAGTACAGTTAAAACGTATCTCTCAGGTAAATGACCTAGGTATTGTTTTTGTTCCTTCGCAAAACTCTAGACCACATATTGACTTCATAGTTGGTGATCTCGTGATTGTTTAGTTGCTCTATCTAGCTCTCTTGTTAGATCAACTTTAGAATATGGAACATTGATCTGATCACCCTACACAGCAGTTGACAAACGCCGAATTACTAAGGTTCAAAATAGATTTCTAGGTTTCGTTGGTTATACCCAGGCGCGGACTGGCCCACCGGGATACCGGGAAAATCCTGGTGGGCCCCCCAAAAATTATGGTATATGGGCCCCTTGATACTACGGCAAATCAGTTAGTAAAAGCCAACTGCCTAAATTTTAATAATTTTTTTTTTTTACAAAAATCCCCAATTTCCTTCCTGACAAGCAAAAAAAAAAAAAAGTTATCAAAAATTGTTATGTAGCGCCGTGTCACTGATGACTACTCTGCTCGACCACACAGCTCGCACATCTTAATACCTCCACTTAGTCCTCACGGACATGTTGAAATGACCCGAAGGTCTTATGAGTCCTCTTGCATTTTGGATAAGTTAAATACTATTTTAAGAGCCTAAAATTATCAGATTTATTTATGTAAATCGATAAAAATATCTGATTATCAAATATGTCGTCTGCTTTTAATTCGCGGAAGTCGTCAGAACGTGTTTGACGGCTGATGTGTCCGAATTGATTATATTTACGATTATTATGATAAAAATTAACGACCGATCCGTGTGTTGCCCATCGTCTGTATTGTATCATAAAAATCAATAAATAGCATATCGATATTTCTCAATTTGCGATATCCTTTTATCATGATTTTATATTTATTAATGATTTCAAAAAAATATTTTTGTTTGTTTTTTATTTGAAATCTTGATCATTTTCATTTTACTCGTCAATGGTAACTATCGTTATTGCGTCTTATGAGTTTTGGTAACTGCTTTATTGTTTGGTGAGTACTTAAAAATTATACTAATATACATTATACTATAATTTACGAGTAAAATAATATATTAAACATTAACATTGTTGTTTGTAAAACATTAAATGACACGTATGACACCATGTCTGAATTGAACCAGGGAGCTACCGAGAAATTATTTATAATTATGTCTAAGTGAAACAATTATTATTTTATTTAATTTATTCGCGCCAAACAGCAATTTACATAATGTTTACAACTAAGTGATTTAATTAATTAAAGATTAAATATATAATAATAAAGTAATTAGTGATATAACAGAGGGGTGCTAGTAAAAATGTGCTAATGGCGTTGATTGACACTACGAAGCATACAGTATAGCGAATTATTATGACTATAAGAGATGGATTGAGTAGGAATATGAATAAATGTACGATTCCTTGAGGGGTAGGTCAGATCGCGAATAATGAATTCTTCTACTAAAAAGTGATCACGAAAGAATAATTATGTTTTTTTCTTTGACTAGGATGTAAATAAAATAAGAGATGAGTACAACAGCTTTTGTCGTATGGGCTGACTCTTTGTTAAGGGCTGAAACTTAAAATCTCGGTAGGCTGAAAAGTCTCGATCCGACTCTTTATGACATGTATACTAATTATAATTAGGAGTGCATACAATAATTACGTAAATCTATAACCATAGCGTATAAAATTATGTTTACTTATTCTTGCCTAGCAACAAATAAAAAATTAAAATTATACTGCACATATATTACAATGAAAAGAACATCCACATTAATCAATATTTATTAAGCTATGTGTAAAATAAGATATTTTTCCGTTTTTTCGATTTTACTAAAAGTTTTTAAAAGTTTTCATGGAGAACCCCATTTGTAATTTACCCATATTATGTAAAGTTTTCTTACCTTTCTAAACATATATTAGAGAACTTCTGAAATTTTGGTAACACGAAAAAAGCAATTTTTTTGATTATAAAAACTCAATTTTAATGACTGTAACGCGAATAAAATCAATATTATTTTTAGAAAAGTCAGATAATTTAACAAAAGCAACTTATTTTTCTATTGGTTTTTATGGCTGAAGTTAATATTAAAACGATAGCACATCTTTTTTTTCCGGGACACGAGAAGAATGTCTTTAACTAGATACGATTAGTGGTCTTTTTACGTATAGTTCATCAAAATCGGTCAAGTCTAAGCTGAGAAAAGTAGATGGCAGATAAAAAAAACACGTCATGGTAAAATAGTACTTTCTCAGCTTCGCATCGAAGCTAAAATTTAAAAAAAAAATAGTGTTTAGGAAAAAAGTAAAAATTATTTTTAAATAGTATTTAAAAAAATCCAAAAAAAAAATTGAGAAAATTCTTTTTGTTGTAATAGACAAACATCAAGTAGTGTAATTTTAAAAATAACCTAGGGAGGCCGTTTTAAACATAATATTTCCAAACAAAATAATTTTTTACTAAGTTACGTTTTTTTTTATAAAAATTATCAAGTTTTGGAAACGAATAATACTACAATATTTACTAACCTGAAAATCATATTTTTAATTTTTTAATTAGAGTACAATTAATTTTGTATTTATTAGGCTAATTAATAATGGAAAAGGATAACATCGCCCAAAATAAAAAATATCATAAGAGCGGTTCTTTATAACGAAAAGATCATAACAAGAAATATCTCGAGGAGATAGCAAATAAATCTAAAAAAATGACAAATTATTTTTTAACTGCTTCGCAAGATAACCCCAATTTAGAGCCGATAAAGATACCTCGTAAAAATCATACACTCGGGAATTATGATATTTCTGTGCCACATTCATCTAGTTCTAAAATTCATTCGGACAATTCTGAGGTTAAAATTGATTTGCGTGATGACGAAAATATTGACCTTCAAATCACTAATTCTGAAGTCAAAATTGATTTATGTGATAACACAGATATTGACCTTCTAGTCAAAAATAATTTAAATATAAAGATTGACGATAAAACAAATTTTAATTATTTTTTAAAGCCCAAGGGTAAACAAAATATTAAATATTTTTTTTCGTTTCATCCAAATCACCCAGAGAAAATGATGGATGACTCTCCTTTACCATTTAATACAACTAAAGCTTATTATGAAATTATTCCAGGATCACAGACAAAAATCAAAAGAAATTGGTTATCCTATAGTCATGAACATAACTCTTTATTTTGTTCAATATGTTTAGTATACTGCTCTAAATCATCAGCTTTTACTGATATATATCAGTAANATGTGGACAAATGAAGGCGAAAATGAAGAAAGAAAAAAACTGACTTATGTGTCAATTGTTTTAGCACTTTATGAAATATCTTTTTCTAATAGTTTTGCAGCTGGTGTAAGAAGTACAGCACGAAGTTTACTAAATCGACTCACGAGTTATGAAACAACATTAACAGCTATGATGTTTCTACAAATATTTAAGTTCACTACTGCTCTGTCTGATTATTTACAAACATCTAGTCTTGATTATATACAGGCCTGGCGAAAAATTGAAGTAACTATAAAGTCATTAAAAGAAAATCAAAGAGAATTTTCATCGATAAGTGCAGCTGCAAAAGAATTTTCAATATTTACATCCGAAGTTATATGGAAACACGAAACAGAAATTGATATTGAGTTAGAATTACCTCAAAAAAGAAGAATAAACATTCCACGACGTTTTGAAGATAACCCCAACATTGACCCGGAAATTGGAGCTTCTCCAGAAAAAATTTATGAAATAAAAACTTTTAGTGTCGTTATGGATACTACTATTGCTTGTTTAGAGAACAGATTTTCTGGTAGTAATGAGTTGTATGGTGATTTTGAACTATTTGACCCAAGGCGATTTATAAATATCAGATAAAATGGAATACATTCACACGGCTTAAACAAGATTTGTGAACTATTACCACATATTGATAAGCATGCATTAAAATAACAATTACTATCATTTGCCGAATTCTGGCATAAAATTTCAAAAACAAATATCAATGACGTAGACGATATATATAATCAAACAGTACAAGATGAATCGGACTTTGAAGATTACATGCAAAATGAAAACATTGAAGAAAAATGTACAAATATAAGAAAATGTAACTCGTGTTTATTGTGCGTGACGAACATAATTTATGAGTTTAATATGTATTCTTTGGAATATAAAGAACTCTTCGACGTATACAAATTTTTGTTGACTATTCCTTTAACTCAAACAACCTGTGAGAGATCATTCTCCAAACTGAAATTGATTAAGACGCGATTGAGAAGCACATTAACTCAACCAAATTTAGAGTCAATATTCATCATGAATTGCGAACGTGAATTAGTAGATGAAATAACTAATGACGAAATAATAGATTTCATGTGTGAGAAAAGTTTAGAAATGTTTAGATTATTAAAAATTTAACTGAATATATTTGTTAATTTTGTAGTTTTACATTCAGATTCACATTTTCAAAAATTACATATTATTTTATAATACGTTGCTGAATATTTTGTAAACTTAACTTCTGTATTAGTTTAAAGTATTTAAAATAATTACACTATTGTTCAATTTCACTAATTTATTAAGATTAAATCAGCCATTAAGTTAAAAGTTTGTTTATAGCATTTATAGCGCAAAGGGAGACATTAATACGTATAACTTAAAAAATATATATTATTTTAACTTAAAATTTATGGTAAAGATTTTAAACAAAAATAAAGAATTTCATTAATACTGATGCTAGACTATTTAATCAAAATATTCCCTAAAAAATACACTACTTAAGTCACCATTTTTGGCCTAAATTTTATTAAAGACTTTTTTTTTTTGCTCAACCAGTACAAAAAATCGGGTGGACTCCCAGGAGCTTTCCCGCGAAAGTTTTGCCTATGGGCCCCTTTAACTTGGTTTCCCGGTAAGAAAATTGGTCCCAGTCCGCGCCTGTATATAACATACAATATAATGAATACAAACAAATAATAATATTATAAAACTATTTATAATAAATATAATAACTATATAATTCTATACTCTCAATAAGAAATTAGATAAGGCAATTATTACTTATCACTCTCATTCAAAAGTATATTGAAAAGATAGCGTTTTCTTCTGTCCTTTTCTCAATACGTATTTCAATGTTTAATACCGTAAAATAATACATGAAAATTCAAATTTTCACAAACTTCAAAACGCTACAGAATATTTACTACTGAATATTAATAAGATATTTTTTTACTAAAATTTTTCTTAAATTCTACTCTACAAAATAGCTATCTTAGATTTTTTTTTTACTTTTTATTTAAAATTTAAAAATAATTAATATTTTTAATAAAATGTAAAAAAATTAATTATTGAGATATAGCTATAGACCTAACGTATAACTATTATTTAAAAAAAAATCAGCTAAAAATATTAACTGGATCAAAAGTTATTTAAGTTGTCAGTGAGTGGTGGGCCACTCTGTATACACATTTATTTTGTTGTAACACAATAGAAACGTAGACCCAACTTTCATCTGAGTAAAGTAATTTTAAGTTATTTAGTAACAATTGTTTTTGAGTAACAAAAAAAGCAACCTCATTACAGGTAGTCTTAAGTAATTTTTTTACTTTTTAATAATAATTTATCTTAACTTTATATTATGGTCTTATACTCTTAAAATTAATTTAGTCAGCAAATTTTTTATTAACAGTCGGCAAAATTCACTTTACACCCCTTAAACAATAACAATAACCTCCATTGACAACAATATTTATTTCTAAAATAAAGTCCTAATCAAAAATAAGGTTCAAAATGTTGATTTTTGTAGACTTTTTAACTATTTTCCTCATTATGAAATTCTAGCTACGACGTCGCAAGCACAGATTTAATAATCTGTGCAGTAAATATGTAAACGATAAATTAATTGATAAATTTTCATGGTGTAAATTGATTTTTTCATATTCTTTAATGTGGAATAGTCATAACATGACTATTCAACTATTACATAATTATTATGAGATTTGAAATAAATAAATTTATATAGAAAACCCTTATCAGTACTTCTATTATAGTTCCTACTCGTAAAACCCGCCATTTAATTTATAGGTTATATTACTTCGTATAGTGTTACACTTGCAGGGCATTTAAGTTGATTAATTTAAACTTCTATGACGATTTTTAATGCCAGTATAATTTTAGTTGAAGTCAAATAAGTTGAATTTTAATTTCTCATTGGTTATGTAATTAGCATGCAGTCTTAAAATACGACTACGACATTTTGTTGTTGAATTTTTTTAATTACAATTAGATATAAAACTTTTGACTCGTTCTAGTAAGATTATTTTATTTGTTTATTATTAAATTATATTGAAAAACCATAGATAATAATAAATAAAAACAAGAATATTTAAACTATTAATTTTTTTTTTCATTTTAACGTATTTTACGTGAAATGTAATTTATAATGAAATATTTTCTCCTTGAATTTTAGTCAAAATAATTTTTGATCCTATTGCTATTGTTCATTTTCTAAAATAATAATATTTAATTTACTATCTTTATTAGATATCAGTTTTGTTGGATTTTCTTGAAAAGTGTAAGGTAATGGTGATATATATCAAATGTATAAGAACACTTTATTTGAAGAATCGAATTATTTACCACATTGTGGTTGTATTACTATATTTCTATAAAATTTTTAATATTAAAAATGATTTAAATGTTATACATTAATTTGATGGTTTGTCTTTATTTCAGTGAAGAATTGATAACATTATTTATAAGTTTTCAAGAACTATAGCTATGGAAAAGTAAATATATTTTTTATGAATATGTTTTATAATAGCTTTAAAATAGAGTTAGAATATTAAATTAATAATATTCAATTATTTTTCTTAAAAATTTATCAGTGATAGCTTGTCAGGTAAGGCAATTGAAGTATTGCCGCTTCTCTTATGGTTTATACCATATAATGTTGAAAATGTCTTTTAACATTTTAAAAATTTATAATTTATATTAGATCAACAAATTAGCTCTACAAAAATTAATATAATTTATAAAGAATGAATTAAAAAAATTTATTAGTAACAGATAAATCAAAAATATACATAACTAATAAAAACCAAAATATATTTTCATTATTATATTTATTTTGCAAGTAATTGAGTGGTTTATGATAATCCGATCACCTTGTACATGTATATTGTTTTTAGGGTAGGGAGAAAATATAAATAGCATTATCAAACATATTCAAAGAAGTGCCAATAGACTTCATAGAAAAAAATTATAAGTAAAAGTTTTTTTGGTAGTTTTATGTATTATTTATAAAATTATGCATCTGTAAATTAACAAATAAACAAACTTACATGCCATAAATCTATAAATAAAAAACAATGCTTTTAATTCTGGCATTCATAAAATAATTTAATGAAGATAAAATTTTATTTTCCCAATTTTATAATACATTAAAAGATTATAAAAATTGATCAAGCAAAAAGGCTATGTTATTGTTATTATTGTTAGTCAATGTTATTGTCTACTATTTATGATAGTGGTTTTAATCACTGTATCTATATTTAACCCTACTGTGCTACCCTTTTTTTTTACTTCTGTAATTAATTTGTAATTTAATTGAGTTACTTTAAAACTAATTAACTTATAACTGATAACTGATTTTTTAAACAAAACCTTTTAACACAGGTTTGGATGGCTAGTAAATAAAAAAAGATGACTGCATCTATCACGCCTATATGTAACACGCATGAGTATAAATTCTTATGTCAGATGAAAACTGCTGGCTAAATTTTATTTTATTGAACTTAATGTTAACAAAAAAATAGATTAAGTTATCTAGATAACTAATCCAACACATATTTATTTTATTAGATCATATATTTATATTTATCATATAATTTGTTTACGTTTTAATTATTGAATAACGTTTCAATATAAAGCTGTTATTAGCAAATATTTGATACCCTATTTATAAAAATGGAGTATAAAACCTATCCTTTTACATTTATATAGTTATATTTAATTAAAAATTGCATTGATAATTTCTTAATTGTTTTTCAATTCATTCATCCTAACCACCGTTGATACATTTTGCTTCCATTGTGCCTCAAATATCAAACACATATTTTTTTAAAACTAATTTAACTACATTTTATTGAAAAAAAATCATGAAGTAGTTAATATTTGCTTACAATGTACTGTGTTACCCATTTTTATATGTTATTTGGGCATATTTTAAATTTGATAGTTTTTATATTGAGTTTTTGGTTTTTAAAAAACTAATTGATTAATGCTTCTGTCCATATTTTTATTATGTCCCTATCTATTAACATGTTACAAGGGTTTGGACTATTGCAACACTACTACAGTCTGTAAATATGATTTTGTTGTACCAATGATTTCTTTTTATTTTAAATGTGTTTTTACTAAGTATCTATTATATTAGTTAAAGTGTTTCCTTGTACTGGATATTCATAGAAAATATCTACTTTTTTGTAAATTATATTCTGAACTAGACCATAAGTGTATTTTTGTTTAGTATTTTATAAGCATCGGATAGCAATACTGTTTCTTTGATATTAATCTTAATTTTTTTTTAAAGATACAATCAAACAAAAGATTTGATAAAAATTTCTGTCCATAAATCATTGTTATAAACATAAAAATTAAAAATATAACACGACAGAAGATGTTTCTATAAGTTTATGTAACATTTAATTTAGGCAAATGTAGATTTTGATAATCGATACAATAATGTGTGCATTTCATGCTCTTTTCTATTACCCTTTTTCTTAGTACAATGTATTGTTCAACTTTTCTTTGGTTAAGTACATATTCTACTTGACAGGAATGTTTAGAGTCAACTTTTAGTTTTTGAGTACATTAAATAAAAAAATCACATTTATTTGTTTTGGGAACCCTGAAACTATAATTAAGATATTTTAAATTTTTGAATATTTTTAAGATTTTACTTATATTTTACTTATAATACTCTTAAATTAAATCATATAGTATTTTAATGTTGAGTTTCAAATTAATTATTTTTAGATGTGTGAAGTACATAGTAACTTTTCTCAGATGGAATGTAGTTTAAGTAATCTTTTTTCACCTGAGTCCATAATAATATACTAATTTATAGAATACCATACTTCTGATTAACAAAAATTCATATAAAACAATATTTGCAACTTTTTTATTCATATCATTGAAAAAAAATAATTAATTAGAATTATTGGTATTATAATTGCTATTACACTAAAAAAATTGATAAGTTTACTCATTATGGTCCTATAGAAATTAAATTTTGACTACAAATATATTTATACAAAAATGATTTTAAAAAGTCTTTGAAAAAAGGGCCTAGCATAAGTTATTTTTCCAAAGAATGTCTTAATTATGGTGTTCCTATGTAATGATATCAATAGATACAACACTAACCCTTCTATTATTAAAAACCTAATTAAAATGTTGTTGTCTCGCAAATTAAATTATCCATAAGCTCTAACTGTTATTTATATTATTTTTGAAATTTTAGTTTTAATATATAAACATTAAATAATTAATGTTGTTATAGGTTTGATGAAAAATTCCCTTTGCTAAATGGAAGTTTAAATTACTTGAATAAAAAAGCAGTTGGCCATATAACAAATATTGTGAGAAATAAAAATAAATTTATATTTCACTTGATATTTGAAGATCAAAGTAGCTTTAAAAAAATTCTTGATCTTGATTTGACAGAAGAGGATTTGGTAACTTTGTAAGTATATTAAATTAAATATTTTCAAAATATTTATTAATATTAAAACAAAATTTTGGAATATTTTTATTCACTACATATTTCATTGTTGAAGATCTATGAAATTTGTAATATAAAAAAATGAAATATTTATAACACCAAATTTGCATTAACTTTTGAGGAAATTAAAGTATTATTACTATTCAAAAACATAGTATGAGAAGCAAAATAAATGTCATAGAAAATTAGAAAAAAACCCACAATTTAATAGTTTAGTAAAATATCTCAAAATTACATTTCAGAAAAAAACAGCAATTTCAAAAAAATGTTCTGCATTATTAAAATGCCATAACTTTTTTTAATATAGTGATTATAATGAAATTTTTAAACATAATAAATAAGAGACAATAAGTTTTCTTTTTGTGCACTATTTATAAAACTCCAATAAAAACTTAAGTATAGGAGGTGTTTTTAAAGAGATCATTTGAGTATGTAAAAAAAATGTTTTTAACTTAATTCTTTAAGGTTTTCCGGAAAGTCTGACAACTTCTAGCCTATACCAAATAAAAACTTTTGAAATGTACTATAATATTAAAAAAAAAAATTTGTCTGATGATTGTTCTATGAGAAATTGATTGTTAAAGTAAAAAGTTGTAACTTTTTCAAAGGAAAAAAAAATCAACTAGGCAATTTTTTTGTTTTATAATATTATAGTTCAAAATATGTAAAAAATCTGTTAAATATTTTTAACAGATTCGCATCAGTGTTTTATTTAACTAGTGATGTTAATCACTGTCACAAATAGTGAATTTCTTATATTTTAAATATATGTTTTATTTATAAGTATAATATTTTTTTAAGCCAATTTTTTTTTGATAGTGTAAAATAATGAATAATATTAAGTATATTATATAAATAACTGTTCTTAAGGACATCAAATTTAGAGTTTGATTCTCTATATGGTTGTTTGCATCCGAATACAAAAAAATGGGTTCGATGCTACATTGTATCCAAATTTCAAGGCCAAGCTATTGTTGCTCTTTGTGACACTGGGGAAATAACTAAAACTAAAAAGCTAAAAAATATCCCAAATAAGTATAAAACTATACCAGTGACTACATTTCAAGCTGAGGTCATGTGTATTTGTCCTCAAGGAATTTTGCGTCATCTTATGGAAGTAAGATTGTTAAAATATTCATTCAATAATTCTTGTTATAAAGTTTACCTATTTTGTAGAATTTTCATAGCTATACTGCAACATTTGAGTCCTTCAACAATGAAACTGATTCTGAAGAATATAAAAAAATGTTTTTAGTATATGAAGGAACTATTATGGTAGAATTTATTTTAAAAAATTGGGATCCTCGTTTGTGTGTTGAGTCATGTGATAGCTCAGAAGTATTTAAAAATGGTTGTACTGTTATTATGGCTAAACCTGAAAATTATGATCCAAGACATATTTTTGTTAGAAGTTCTGATAAATTTATCAAAGTTTGTAGAGAGGTAGAAGCCTATTGTTATAAAAATAAAGGTATTATATTTTTATTACTGTGCTATTAAATAGATTTTATTCATAAATTTTCATTTTTTTAGATTTTATTGAAAAAAAATCAATAAAATTAGGAGAAATTGTTGGAGTAAAATATTCTAACAAGTTTACCAGAGGAAAAATTATTAATATCAGTGGACAAAATTTTTCTTTGTATTTAATTGATTCTGGTGTAACAATAACTACTACACTTAGTGCCATTGTTAATCTATCTCCACAATTAAAAGAAGTAATTTATATGTTTTTATAGTCAAAACTAGTTCATAGTGATTCAGAATTATAAAAAAAAAAACTGATCAAAATTTTGATTTAAGTATTGTTAAAAAGGCGTATTTTAAACATTTATTGAATGAAAAATTTTTATTTTGTAACATTCGCAAATTTAAAGTGTAGGGATGGTAATTTTTTTCTGAGAGAAAATTAAAATTTTTTTAGTTTTGTATGTTTTCTAATAGGCATGGTGTGGCACGATGGTCATACTAGTTGTTGATAAAATTTAGTGTTAAGCCGCGCTTACCGCCATAGTTGAACGGATGGGTGACCATGCGTGTGAGTGTACGGTAGCAAAAAAACCCTATGTTCCCAGGGCAGAAGGCCATGGGAAACCACTGCACTTAAATTTTCCCAGGATATACCAATCCAGTTGGTATTAACCAACCTAATGGTTGTAAAAAAAAAAAAAAAATGTTTCCTAAATATAGAATTCATCATAGTTTAAAAACTAGATTTACAACAAATTAAAATGTATTTTAATATTTTACTGTATTATAAAACTTTTAAAACTGTTTTTAACAAATTTAAAAAAATAATATAAAAGTCAGGCAAATTATAAATTTTGGGCTATTCTATATTTATTTTTTATTAATGTATTGATTGCCATGGTTATTTGCCATTATTTATTTTACAATTTAAAGCCAAATAGTCATTTACAAATAATAATAAAACACGAGTTCATAACAAATTAGTTAAAAATAAAAATAAAAATTTAGAAGTAATTAAAATAGTAATATGCTTAAATATTAAATAAAATTTATAACTTAAGTTAAATAATTATAATTTTTAATTATNCATCAGTACCAAAGTGTTTTTATAACTTAAGTTAAATAATTATAATTTTTAATTATTTTTTCTACAATCTTTTATCACTAAAACAAATTCAATCAATTAGGTAAATTTTCTATAATTAAAGAATTCCCTCTAACTTAAATTAAATTTTTTTTTAATCTTCATAAATATTTCTAATACATACTAAAATTTATTAAATATCATTACTGAAACTTCTCAAAATTGAAGTCATAAAATTTTTCTAGTATCTAAAATATATATTTACTTGTGATATGGACAGTAAGTTAAGAATAAAAGCAATAAGTGGATGTATCTAACTGACTACTTTGTTTATAATATAAGAGGAATAATTATAATAGGTTAAACTAATATACTCAAAGGGTGTACTTGGTTTTTAGTCCTTTTTCCATGCCTAAAAATTAAAAGTACAATATTTCTTAAAATTCTAAAAAAATTGTATTTAAATAAAAAAATTTTTTTTTATATTTAATATTTAGTATTATGATAAACAATAAATAATAAATGTGTGTAAAGATTGTTAAAGTAAGTTTATTTTGTGCTAATATAATTAATTTTACTGTACAGATTCCTCCTACTGTTTGCTTGGTTGGATTAAAAGACATCACTAATAAACCATGGCTACCAGAGGCACAGACATATATTTATTCATTGTTTGAAAATTCTACTACAATGATACTTGTAAGTAATACAACTTCTTTCAAAAAATGAACTGTAAAATAATTTTAAAATTATACATTTTTTTTATTTATTAGAAAAATTAAACTTGTATTTTTAAATTAATATATACTTTGAAATATTAATTTAATATTAATTATTGATTTCATAGGAGTATAATGATAATGATGCATTTGGTTTAGATTCTGTTTCATTGACAATAGTTAACAATAATCAAGATGTAAATAGTCATTTAAAGGATTTATTGGTAAGTTTAATCTCAAAAAGTTGAATATGATTTTGTGATCATTTTGCACAAATTTAAGTTTTTTTCTCAATCAAAATGAAATAAAATATATAGAGATGTTAATATCTTAAGAAGTAAATTAACATGCTTATGAAAAATAACAGTACAAATAATTGGTTTTGTTTATCTATATGGCAATAACTATTTTTTAATATTTTCTCTAATTACGTAAATAAAATTTACATGTTTATTATCTTGCAGTATGAGTTTTAATTTTAATGAAGAGCTATTGATTTTGTTATAAGTTTACTATCATTATTTCTATCTCTTTGCTAATCCATCAGTATGAAGTGCCCTTAAATGGTGCCTTTAGTTTTATGTTAAAAAAAAAATGCAACAAATCCATAATCTTAACATTTTTTGAAAATTACTCTTGGCATTGATAGTTTTATAGTCTTTTATAGCTTCTGTTGAACCAAAACTGTGAATCAATATTTCAAAAAATTCCAAATCATATCTTGCTAAAGATATAAAAAAAGTTATTCCGTTTTTTTATTTCAAAGAAAATATTCCAAAAAACTATAATTGTTGAATTTAATTGATTTTACCTTTTTTTTATCTTCGATGCAAAGCTGAGAGGGTATTAATTTTATCATATTGTATTTTTTTATTTTTTTTTTGTGTCACTAATTTTCTCAGCTCTCACTGAACCAATTTTTCTCAATAATACGTCAAAAGATCAAAAATCATATCTAATTGAAGACATTACCCTTAAAAATTGAAAAATTTTCCCTCGTTCCCCGCTAATGGGGGAAATCTCCAAAAAAATTACAAATATTAAAATCAGTAAATTTTGTCATTTTTTTCACTTTTTTTTTCTTAAAACTTAAAACTTGTTCCCTGTAAATGGTAGAAATCCCCAAAAAATTACAATTATTTAAATTGGTAACAAATCAAAATAATTATTTTTTATATTGAAACCTTAAGTAATTCCCTTTTATTTGGTATAATATTTTTGAAAATCCGAAAACCTTTATCTACCCACAGGGGGGATAAAATAGAAATCGTCCCAACGATTTATCTACAAATGGATGCCGTAGTTAAAAAATGCTATTTTTATGTTAAAATGTTCACTTTTCGATTTTAAATTATAACAAATTGTTAATACTCGTGAATGGACTGTAATCATAAAATAATAAAAAACAGAGTATGAAGCTCTACCATGTGTAAAATATATCAAATGTCGTTATAACCTAACTGCATGAGTAACCTACGCTGGTTAACAAGTAATACTATATGCGTTATGTCGTGTAGCTTAATCTGTGAGTATTGCGTAAATAGCCCTTAACATGTCGTGATATCAGCAGAGTACCATCGACACATAACAGTAGAGTACCGCCTTGCACGAGTACCCTAGACGTCAATCGACCACCGCAGTGCGCCGACAACGATGACTATAAAACAGAAATAATTAAAATATAGTTAAGGCACCATACTCTAATTATTTCTTTCAGATTATGTAAATTATGCCTAATGTAGCTGTGCGCATGCAGTTATCTTATTTAGAATTGCTCTAAATGTTACTCTCAATAATATTGTGTTATCTGTAAATTTGTCTATTGTAGACAAATTTATTCTATGCAATAAAATAAAAACAAACTTACTTATAGTGAATGATCAAACACAAACCGACTTGCTTTATTTAAGAAAATAATTTATAATAAAAATGAAATAACAATTAAATAATTGGAATAGAAAAGAAAGCGAATACCTGCTGCGTCCTTCTTCTTCTACTTGGTTCTGAACACTGACCGTCGTTGAGACTAAAAGCCACCCTCATTACCTTTCAGCCTGGTAGGTAGTACCGATCTCTTCTGTGACGCTAGGCAGTTGGTCAACCGGTCCGAACTACCTGCCTCTCTGTTCGCCGACAAAATAAATGAAGATACATATGTAACTAACAAAATCCAAAAAAAAAATTTCGAAAAGTTTATTTTAAGAAAAATAAAGTGATTAGCATTAAAAAAAATCACTTTGTATGTATGAAAATTTTAAATTAAATTTTTTATACAAATATACACACATGTTCTTTTCCTTTATTTGGGTTAATCCCTTACTAGGAATAAACAAAAAAATACTTCATAATAAATAAATTAAAAAAAAAAAAGATTTTCAATCTTATTGTTATTTTTTGATTAATTTATTGGTTCATAATAATAATGAATTGCCTGTACTGGAAATTTAGACCTATTTCTAGTTATAATATAATACCAATTCTTTAAATTTTAGTAACCTACCTTTATATATTATCACATTGACACATTAATTACCGTTGGATGTTAACCTTTGCTATGCTTGATTGCATTTCATTATTTCAAAAAAATATTTTTGCTAGTTGAAATTTTATAAAAAAAAAAATAAAGCATCAATTTAGGTAGAATTAAAGTAATAGAAGATTGCTGTCCTGTTCAGATATATTTAACAATTTATTTTATTACTAGAAATTAGTCAAAGAACCTTCAGTCAGTTGCTTCACTCCATATCAATGGGTTAATTCTAATTCCACTCATGAAGATACTGTAAATAATACAAATAAGGAAAATATTGGGACTGATACCTTAGTAAAAACAGGTTACTACACTACTCATAGTAATTAAATATATTCAGTATAAATAAAATTTCTCTACTTTAGATCATGTATATAAATCCTCAGAAGATTTTAATAAATTTAAAAAATATTCTATTAGTTCTGGTAATGTTGTATACATGACGGCATTTATTGATTTGACAGAGATATATGTTAGAAAAGTTGATGATGATACTGAACTCGATATTTTATTAGAGAAAGTAGACAAATATTGTGCAGTTGGTAAGTTATTTATTTATTTATATATATTTGTTGTATACAACAAGAATATTTACAATGTATATTTATTTGTACAATAAGTAACTCAGTTAACTAATTGAAATATAGAATTAAAGAGACATGAGTTATTGATTAGGATGTCATTAGGATTGACACGCTTATAGATTATTACAATTGTCAGTCACTCTTAGGTAGATCTCTAAGTCCATTAATTGTTAGCCTTCTTTGTGGTTTATTAGGTAAAGTTTTTGATGATAGTTGCGAGTTTAATTTTTTTTGTGTGATATATGATTATTTTATATATATATATATATTTTATTTTCATGAAAAAATGTTGAATTTGTGTTATGTCGAAGACTAAAAACCAAATACACCCTTCAGCCTTAAAAATTATATCTTTTATTCTAGGGAATGGTTGTTATTTAGATAATACTATTTTTTAACTCTGAAATCAACGAACAAACTTGATCTACAACCATCTTTCTTTTTAAATACTAACGTTACAGTTGTCACGAATGGAGAACTAGTTTCTTTTATTAGGCCAGCGGCTTCTAATAATTTATTGATTTGAAGCTCAAATTCTTTTTAATCCAGTATTTAACATCTATAAAGTTGTTTTGATATATATTTAACTTCCATTAGTTTAATCTAAGCTTCTTTATTTTTAACTTTCCCAACACCTTTAAATTGTAATAATAAAATATCAATAATTTATATAGTGTAATAATGTAATATAACAATGTTCCGATAAGGATACATCCTTAAGCACTTCAAGCAACAAAAATGTTCCGATAAACTATTTTGCTTATTATTTTATTTTATTACTATTTGTGCCATTTGATAATTTTTGTTATTATTTAAGCTCCCCTCATCAATAAAACTTTATCAATTGGTCAGATGGTTGGAGTTAAATCAGTTATTGATGGTAGATTTTATAGGGGAGAAGTATTAAATCAAATTGATAGTAATAATTATTTAATTCGATACATTGATTATGGAGACAAAGATACTGTACCAATATCAAATATAGTTGAAATTCCTATAGAATACATGGTGAGTATTTAAAATTCTAAACAATAATTTGTTGATTAAAATATTTTGTGTATAATAATAGATACTCTCTACAGTAAAGGCAATAACTCTAAAAGGAATTAATTTGTCAAGTTCTTTGAGTGATCTTGCCAAAGAGTACATTTCAAATTTGTTAGAAAATTATGAGCCAATGATAATTGTTTGTATTATGATAAAACTAACTTTGAAACTTTGTATTAAAATTAATTATTTTTCTTTTTAGAATTTTAGTAATGAAATCCCTCTTAGAGATGTTACTTTGTTAAAAGTTGTAAACAATGAAAATGTTAATGAAACCTTAAATAAACTAATAAGTAATCAAGATTTAAAAACTCGGAATATATCTCTTAATACACTTTCAGGTATGTTGTTTAATTTTTAGTATTAATAGCATTAATTTTCCTCAAATAATAAATTGATGTTGTTTTATTTCTAAAGTTACTGAAAATAAAACTATTGTCATATAGAGTGATTTATTGTTGATCACTCGATTTTTTTTTATCAAACATTTTATTGGCTTTTTAAATTATAAATAATTTCCTTATATAATAAGTTTTGTTGACTTAGTATGATTTAGTTACATCCTTTATGCTTTTGAATGATATCAACTTAAGTTTTTAATGCAAACATACATTTTTAATCATTTTATTTATTAGAAAATAAGTTTTTAATAACTTTATAGTTATGTCATAATTTAATACATTTTCATAATCAATCTTTAAACAAATTTTAATATTCTTTTAAACTAATTTTTTGAATTTTTTTATTTTTTTATAACAATTTAAAATTTTGTAAAATTAAAATGACCCAGTTATAGTGTAATTCAACTAATTGGAAAATTATTTAAATTTTAAATTTACTGTTAAACACATTGAATTTTTATTTTTTGTCATTTTAATTTTTAAAAGATGCCATATGGAAATATGTATAATACTTATAAATAGGGTCTTTTAAAATTCTTAAATAATTATGAAAAATAATTATACTATCAATATCATGGTTTTAACGAGTAACGGGAAATCAGGGTACTAATAGAAACTTCTGTATTCAAAACAGTAAAATAATAATAGAAATGTAGTCCAAAATCATTTAACTTTAACAAGTTGTAACAGATGAACATTTGATTGAAAAAAAAAAAATTATCGGTGCAAAGTTGTTTGTATTTTTATTTTAAATCATAATAACAAATTCAAAATAGGGGTTCCTATTTGAAAAAATTCAAGTTAATGTTCTTTAACCTTGAAGGGATGAAAAAAATTATGTTTTTACTACATATTGTTGTAGAGTTTTTTGAATCAAACAATATTTTCCTTATCAAAAATAAAAAATTTTCAATAGTTACTGAGAAAATGAGTGTCTTATCTTTAATAAATCACCCTGTATATAGTAAGGCGACTTAAGTACGTAAACGTATTATAATATATAATATGACGGGATACGCGAGAATAAATTATAGGTGGTGCGTGGAGAGTTACAAACAATAAACAACAAACATACATGTGAAACTAATATAAGCGTGTTAAAAAGTGGTAAAAGACGCAAAAAAACGCATCATGGTAAAATTACTTTCTCAGCTTTCCATCGAAGCTAAAAAATAATTCTTATATTTAAATAATATAAAAAAATTTAACTTAGAGAAAAGTTGGCTGCACATATTTAAATTAGCCTTTGTATAACATACTGTGTATCTATGTACTGTATAACTAATTTAACATTTTTATGTGTGGTCATTAAATTATAGTTAATTATTTTGTGTTAAATGGAATAATTTACTGATTTAATAAAACTATTGATTATGTAAGATTATTATTATTATTATATTAATAAAATAATATTTATACAATGTTATTCATTAAGAACACTATCTCTCATTTTTTTATCAAATAATGTTTTTTTCATAAAATTGCACAGGTTTAATTGATTTATTTTTATGAAACATAGTAAATATCAAGATTATAATAAGAAACAATTATTTCACAGGGAAACTTTTGAAAATTAAATGGGAATGTATAATTTTTATACTATTAAATTTAAAGTAAACTAAATAAAATTTTAAGTTTAAACAAGTTTTGTGTTATTATTTTTTTAATTATTATAATTTTTAATTAAAAGTAATAGGAGTGTGTTACAAAATATTGTAACTAATACTGGTACTACACCACTCCTTACAATTTTAAATCTATAACTGCTAATAACTCATAAAGTAATACTATAAAACTGATTATTGAACATTCAAAATTAGAATGTTCACCATTTATTAGTAAAAATATAGTAATAGGTTACCATTTAGCTTTCTAAAGTTAACCCTAAAATCTACCCTTAGAAAATAATTTTTCTGAAAATAAACTTACTATTTACTATGGTTTATAAAAATAAACAAAATTTTAATCTGTACATTTTTATGAAAAAATAGGGGACAGTATACTCAATAAATCATTGTATATAATACTAAATTATATTTCAGTTTGTATTTTATAATTTTTAATTAAATTTGCTGCAATTTTTGTTATTTGTGATAGAAGTCATTGTTCATGAGGATAGCAAAAATGGTGATGAATGTTTAACTCTATGCAAAGGTGATGCTGTTTATATTACTGAATTCAAAGATACTCTTAATGTTTACGTGCGTAAAATAGAAGATGAAACTAGTGAATTCTTAAATTTTATTGAAGAAGTCAACTCTTATTGTGCATCTGGTATTAAAAAATTAAAATATAATTAAAAATAGAAATAAAATACCTTAATTATGTTTTTAGCAAAAACTGTTGATTCATTAAAGTTGAATGAAATAGTTGGTGCTAAATCACTATTAGATGGAAATTTTTATAGAGGTAGAGTTATTGAAATTTTAAGTGACAATAACTATAAATTACAGTTTATTGATTATGGAAATGAGGAATGTTTAAATATAACAGACATTGTTTTCCTTTCAAACAATTTAAAACAGGTAAGTAAAAATAAATATTTTATAAATTTATTTGTTAATAAGTTACAACAGTACTACTTAGTGATGAAAAATTATGAAAATATAGGTAAGTTAAATTAAATAAAAAATTAAATTAATTGTCTCTATTTACTATCATTAGTTTTATTTGTTTTTATTTATAAATATAAACTAATTCATTCGAGATATATTATTTATTGTAAATTCACCAACTTATCATAAAAGTTATAGTTTTTGCTATAAAGAAATACAAATACTAAAAAATTACCAGAAAAGTTTTTTTAGACTCCTAATTTAAACTTGCATTCTTATACACAAAATTCAAATTTAAGTAAATTAACAGAATTTACCTGTAAATAGAATTAGAACACATTTAAAACTAAATGTGAAGTAAATATAATTAAACTTATATCTATGAACTCGTTTTTTTTTAATATTTAAGGATAGGAGAATTTTCCATTCTCTATTAATTCTTTTAATCTGCATAGCTAGAATATCATTTTTTAGTCTTTGTTTTTATAACTAACTTTAAATATATTTGATTTGGTATATTGATAATTGAATGTTTTGATGATTAAATGCATTCATACTACTTTAACTTCAGGTAACTCCAAGTATACATCATTTAATTTTGAAAGATGTTCAATTGACAACTTTGACAAATGCAGCTAAAGATTATATTACCCATTTGTGTGAAAATGAATCTTTGATAATTGTAAGTTTTTTTTTTTTTATTATTTTTTTTAAAATATAATTTGTTAACTATTAAATTTTATTACTATAGGAATATATTTATCAAAATTTTGTAGTGTTGAAAACTTCAAATCATATAATAGTGAATGAACATTTAAATAAATTAATATGTGACTCAAATGAAATTGAAAACAATTGTACCAAAAAAAATAATACTGAAATTGAAACGATATTAGGTTATTTATTCATTTAATGACTAACTAATGGTAATTATTTAAGTAAAAGTCTATTCATTTATAGATACTCTTAATAAACCATTAAATGATCTCGGAGAAAAATATTTGTACCCAGGAGACAAAGTTTACATGTCAGCTTTTGAAAATTTGACAGAAATATATGTAAGAAAATTAAAAGATAATAATGAGGAATTCCATAAATTATTAGATGAAGTAGATTTATTTTGTTCATCAGGTATTGTTTTTACCTTATAATATTATATTTGCAATAGCTTTTTATTGTTTCCTATTTCAATATCAAAATTATGCTTTTAATAAAACTATCAAATACTATTCGAATAGTTTTTAAAAACATTTGAATGGGCTAGCGAATGGTTTCAAAAAATATTTGATTAGTTCTAACTAAAATTTTTATTAACTACACTTAATTATAATAAGAAGATAATTAACAAATACTTAAAATAAATTATTATACAATTAATAACAGTAAAAAGTACTATTTTATTTATTTTTAATTTGTGAGTCGTTGGTAAAAACTGATAAATATGGGTTGAAAATTAAAAGGCAGTTCTTTTTTCCGATGACTAATGATATATTTTCAGTTTTATCGGAAAGGTTTGTTCTATGCGCAACCGAAGTATTCGTAAATACTAAAGTCTTATTTTACACTTAATACCTTGTATACTGTTCTTAGTCTAGCATTACATGCTCTTTTGTCATATAAAGGCATAACACCAATAAAGAGGACAGCGAGTTTTAAATTTTTACATTTGTAAAAGTGGCGACAACAATAAATACTGCTCTTCTTCAAAAATTATATGAACTATTTTTATTAGTCGGTTAATCATTGAATACTTAGCGTAACAATGTATAGAATATGAATTATAGATTTTAATATTTTCTTCTAAAATTATTTTCACAACAATTTTCTAAAATTATTTTTACTTGCTCAAAGAAATAAGATAAAAAAATAATTTGCTAAAATTAATTTTTTGAATATAAATCATTCTTAATTCTCAAAATAATCATTTTACAACAAAATGTTTCGTAAAAAAAATATGTCAAGTTAAATTTTTAAAACATTGGTCTTATTTAAAATTATAGTCAGATTTATAGTTTTGCTGTTTTAATAACACTAACGACTAAATAAGATTGTTTAAAACTGTTTATTCAGGGTACTACGATTATAAATAGGATATAATTAATAATAAAAAAAATTAGTGATGGGCATTTTCAAATATTTTAAAAACTATTTGAATGGAGGTACCGAATAGTTTTAAAAACTATTCGAATAGGCTATCAAATATTTTAAAAAATATTCGAATGGAGGTACCGAATAGTTTTAAAAACTATTCGAATAGACTATCAAATAATTTTTATAAATATTTGAATATATGTGTAACTATCGAATATTTTTACTATTCGAATAGTTCGATAGTTACTATTCGATATTTCCCATCACTAGTAACAACTAATTGTTTGCAACTTTTTCATTACACACAATATTTTTCAAAACTATTATTGGAAATATGAAATATATTTTAATTGATTAAAATTTTTGTGGGCAATGTCTTTAACAAGGTATTATTTGTGATTTTTGACGTATCATAAAAAGAAATCTGTCCAGTGAGAGCTGAGTAAAAGTGGTAACAGACAAAAAAAAACACATTATAGTAAAATTAATATCTTCTCAGTTTTGCATCGAAGCTAAAAAAATTAAATACACATAGTAAAATTAATACCTTTTCAGTTTTGCATCAATGTTATTAGTAAATTGTGAATGTAAATAGTTTGTTATTTTTTATTGCACAGCTTTGATACTTAGCTGTGCATTGAAATTCTTAACATGATATAAGTTGTAAATTCTAGTTTTAATTATTTAATCTTCATAATATCTTATTGTAACTATTTTATAACTAAATTTAAATATGTACTCAACATTTTAGCTGAAGCAATAAAAAGACTTCCAAAAATAGGAGATTTAATTGGAGCTAAATCAAGCCTAGATGAAAATTTCTACAGAGGAGTAATTTTAGATAAAGTAGATAATGATAGTTATTTAATTCAGTTTATTGATTTTGGCGATAAAGATACAGTGCACATATTGGACATAGTTGATTTGCCCAAAGATCTAATGGTAATTTAATGCAGTTACAAGTTAATTCCCTGATTTTTTATTTCTATTGTGTTATTTTAGTGCCCATCAAACATTAGTACTGTAACATTAAAGGGTTTAGATTCAAAACCTTTAACAAAAGCTGCCAAAGAATATGTGATTAAATTAATGCAAAGTTATATACCGATGATCATAGTATGTTCAAATTAAATAATTAAATTTATTACTGAATTTGTTTTAGATAAAGTTCAATTTAATTAATTTAGAGTAAAAATGTTATATTGGATTGAAGGGATTATATGTAGCTCAATAGTAAACATTTTTATGAATTATTATTTATTCAAAATTAGAAAATATTGTTTAAAAATATTCAAATATTTTTTACATATTTACCATTAAATTTGAAAAGAAAAACTTTTGCAAAATATAAAAATCAGCAAAATTTTCAATTTTTTTTTTTAATTTATTTGGTGTAAGTTATTGAAAGACTGCAGGCTGTTAAAAACTAATGAATGACAAAGCATATGGCTACGTACTAGAGTTAACTGACCATAATGGTCAGGTTCTTTGAGTTTAAATAGTGTTAGATTGTTTGCTAATTTCGAAATAATTATTTTTTATTGTCAATTCATCAGTTGCTAATATCAGAACAATAATGGTAACATGACACCATCACAGTAGAAAATAATGAAATGTATATTATATTAATATTTCCTAAAACTTAAAATAAACTTCTAATGTTAAGATAATGTGTTTAGCATTTGTAATATTACAAAATTTATACTTCTTCTTCTTCCTCGCCTTAATCCCAACTACTTGGGGTCGGCCACCCTTATCCTAAACTTCCACTTGACACAATCTTCCACATCCTCTACGCTCACATTAGCTGTCCTCATATTGCATTCAATAACATCTCTCCATCTCTTTCTTGGTCTTCCTCTACTTCTTCTTCCTTCAACATTCATAGGTACAACTGTTCTTACGGTTTCCGATTCTTCTCTCCTCATAACATGACCAAACCATCTAAGTTTATTTTCTCTCATCTTATCCACAATTGACGCTACACCTATACTCCCACTTATATGCTCGTTCCTTATTCTATCTTTTCTAGTCACTCCACTCATTCATCTAAGCATTCTAATCTCTGCTAAACTCATTCTTTGCTCTACTTTCTTATCAACCGCCCAATACTCTGAACCATACATCATCGCAAACCTTATTACAGTCTTATAGAATTTATCTTTCAGCCTCATTGGAATTATTTTATCACATAAGACGCCAGACGTTTCTCTCCACTTCAACCACCCACACTTAATCCTGTGTCTTACATCCTCGTCAATACCACCGCTCTTTTGCACAACTGATCCTAAATACTTAAAACTTTCTACCTTTCCAATCACGTCCTCTCTTTTTGTCACTGATCTTCTTATTTCACCTACCTCGTATTCTTTATCAAACTCGTACTCGATATACTCTGTCTTACTCATATTTAATCTTAAACCCTTTTCTTTAAGAGCTGATCTCCACATCTCTAGCCTTTGATTAATTTCCTCCCTATTTTTTCCTATTAATACTATATTGTCAGCAAACAATATGCACCACTAGGGTGGCCCTCAAAAATCGAATGTCTTTTTTTTTTTTACGCTACCTCTTAATTTTTTTTTAATAGGTCAAAAAAATGAGCTGTTCAAAATTTGGGACCAATCCGTTAAGGTTAACCCGTGCCCCCGGGCCTATTAAGTTGAGTTATAGAGTCAAATTTAATAGAAATGACTGATCTATGTCTCATAACTTTTTTTGCTCTTAACTTAGAATAATAAAAGTAAAACTCAAGTAAAGGAAATTTTACAGGAAATTCAAAAATAATAACTTCAATGTTGTTTTCTCAATAAATAGCCCACAAAAACACTACATACAGTAAAAAACATGTAAAAGTCTTAAAATACGTTATAACTGATTTTGTTGATTTTTAATTATTTATTTTCATTTTATTTTTTGGAAAACGCATATTCGTTTAAAAAAAGATTCTAGAAGTTTAATTTTTTATGCCAAGTACGATAATTATATTAGATTTATTATTTTATGGACAGTTAATTAATGATTAATTACAAACCTAACAGTTTAATTTAATTGTTATTAACAATTTTTAATTTATTTTTTTTTAAATAATAATAACTTTAAAAAAAATATTTTAACAATAATTAAATTATATTATTATAATATATTTTTTGATAATGTACTTTTTTTACAATTAGGAAATTTTTTCCGATAATTACTTACTATTTGTAAAACGTATTGTTTCTGTTCTTCATTTGTAGTTTATATTTAATGTAGTCTTAGATTAATTTAATGCCACGCTAGGCTGTATCATTAATGACTCGTAATTTACTTATAGTATTTAAAGCATTTATGTAACTGTTGTTCGCACTCCAAAATGATGGATCAATTTTCAAAAAATCAGTGTTCAGATTAAATAGTTGTAAATTTGATGGTAACTTACTACCAGTTATTTCGTGGGAATAATTACCAATAAGATAAATATTAGTTCGTAATACTTTAAAAGACGCTAAAAGTATTGTACATTTGTGATTAAAACGTATCATTTAATATATAATAATAAACAGGTAAAATATATTTAACGTGTTCACAAATTGTCTGCTGCATTTATACGACACAAATTATGTCAGTTGTCGAAAATAACTCAAATATACTTATCTTTAATAATAATATAATTGGTACTATCTTAAAGTAATTCAGTAAACCAAAATTGATATATTGATACGACAAAATGTAATAATACAATCAATTTTGTTAAATTTGTAATTAATCATTAATTAACTGTCCATAAAATAATAAATCTAATATAATTATCGTACTTGGCATAAAAAATTAAACTTCTAGAATCTTTTTTTAAATGAATATGCGTTTTCCAAAAAATAAAATGAAAATAAATAATTAAAAATCAACAAAATCAGTTATAACGTATTTTAAGACTTTTACATGTTTTTTACTGTATGTAGTGTTTTTGTGGGCTATTTATTGAGAAAACAACATTGAAGTTATTATTTTTGAATTTCCTGTAAAATTTCCTTTACTTGAGTTTTACTTTTATTATTCTAAGTTAAGAGCAAAAAAAGTTATGAGACATAGATCAGTTATTTCTATTAAATTTGACTCTATAACTCAACTTAATAGGCCCGGGGGCACGGGTTAACCTTAACGGATTGGTCCCAAATTTTGCACAGCTCATTTTTTTGACCATTAAAAAAAAATTAAGGGGTAGCGTAAAAAAAAAAAAGACATTCGATTTTTAAGGGCCACCCTAATGCACCACAGCACCTCTCCTTGAATGTCTAGTAATTTCATCCATCACAATAGAAAATAAGTAAGGTCTAAAAGCAGAACCCTGATGCACTCCTACTCTTACCCGAATACCTTCTGTTATTCCTCCCACACTTTTTACCCTAGTACAAGTGCCATCATACATATCCTTTATTATATTAATGTACCTTTTCAGGACTCCTTTTCTCATTAATGCCCACTTTAGAACCTCTCTTGGCACTCTATCATATGCTTTCTCCAAATATATAAATACCATACACAGCTTTTTCTTCGTTTCCCTAAACTTCTATTAATTGCCTCACACAAAATAATGGGTCCATTGTTGACTTACCAGGCATAAATCCAAACTGGTTTTTAGATACTGATATCTTATTTCTTATTCTCTTATCTATTACATTTTCCCAAATTTTTATACTATGACTCATAAGCTTTATTTATGCCTCTAAATTCCAGACTCCTGTATGTCACTTTTACCTTTAAATACCGTCACCACAATACTATTCCCCCATTCATTTGGAATTTTCCCTTCTAATAAGATTTTATTTGAAAGTTCCTTCAACCACCTTATGCCAACACCACCTAATATTTTCCATACTTCTACTGGCACTTCATCTGGCCCCATCGCTTTATTCTTTTTCATTGATGCCACGGCCTCCGATACATCTTTTCACTAATTAATTCTACCAGTCCCTCATTTCACGAGATATCATTTAATGTCTCTTTTGAATACTCCTCATTCAGTAATTTTTCAAAATACTCTTCACCTTTTTTCACATCATCATCACTTTAGAGTACCCTATGATCAACACTTTTTATACACCTTATATAATGATAATCTTTAGTCCTTTTCTCTCTTACTTTTGCAAGTATATAGATTTCTTTCTCGCATTCCTTTGTTCTTAGCCTATTATACTACTCATCATATCTTTTTAACTTCGCCTTACTTACTGCACATTTGGCTTCTTTGCACAAGCTTTTATACTCCATTCAATCTTCTCTCCTTTTGCTCTTCTGTCATATTTTGAATTGCTTTTTCTTACTTTCTATAATTTTTTTAACATCCTCATCCCAAGGTTTCCTTGTTTCCTGGCATTCTTCTCTTACTCTCACCAATTATCTCTTTTGCAATATTCTTTACACAACTAGCAAATCTATTTCACACATCATTTATATCATCTTCGACATACCACACTGTCCTCTCTTTTACTGTCTTGACAAACTCTTTTTCATTTTCCTCTTTCAATTTCCACCACCGGATTTTCGATTTTTCTCCCGTGTTCCTTCAATTTTTGTATATTCTGTTCTCAGTACACCAAAACTCCATTACCATCAGTCTATGCTGTGTAGTTATACTCTTGTCTGCTATAACTTGACAATCCTTAACTCATTATTAAATTTCATATCCTCTCCTCTGATTACTTACATGTCCATTCATATCTCCACCTATCACCGTATCCTCATTGCCAGATACCTCTTGCATCGCCTCATTCATCTCTCTTCAAAACACTTCCTCGTCTATTTCATCACATCCTACCTGTGGTGCATAGACACTTATTACATTCAGCACTTTTTGTTCGAATATCAATTTCACGACTATAATTCTGTTAGTTTTCCTACCTACTTCTACTACTTTACTTTTCATCTCCTCATCCATTATTATCCCTACACCATTCTTTGTACTAGACTTCCCTGAGTATATTATTTTATAACCTTCACCTATTTCCCTTGATTTCGCTCCTTTCCACTTAGTTTCCTGCATACACAAATGTTAACTTTTCTCCTCTTCAATACTTCTACTAATTCTCTACTTCTACCAGTTAATGTTCCAACATTCCATGTACCTATTCTTACTTTGTATCTATCTTTCTCCCTTATACATGAGTCCAGCCTATAGTTAAGTGATCATGTCCCTACACAGTTAACACTACAAGCATTGGGTAGATCTGTACACATGACTGGTGAAACAGCTCCCGCACAAGTTTTCCGGCTGGTATCAAACACTTTATTCTTTAGGCTTTCTCCGTTTTTAACTACTATCTGTTGTCCCTGTGTACATCCGTGATGGGACAATCCGCCTAAGTTTTGTTCAGGATTCCTCATACTTTTTTGACAAAAAGTTTTACGCCTGCTGTCGACCTGACACAACCTCATTAGTCGCCACTTACGACTGGTAGAATAGGGGCCGTGAAAGTATTCTTAGCCCCTATCCACAGGTATAATATTACAAAATTTATACAATTTATATAAATTATTAGGACATTAGTCGATCATATGTACAGTAGGTGTTAAATATGTCCTCAATTATTAAATTAATCGTGTACAAATCAACCTGTCCAGTGGTCAGTACCCAGTTTGTTGTGACAGCTGACCACACACAGTGCATCCCCAATATTTATGTAACTCCCTATGAACCTGTTCCAAGTTTGCACCACTATTACCCGTCATCTTACTACCGGCCTCTATATGACTATATATAAACTATCACCATTTGCTACGGAGATGAACAGATGAAAATGTTGTGCATATTTTCATAGTGAAAACCACGTTGTCCTTTTTTTAATCATCTGCTATTCTTTTTTGTCCTTCTTTTATTTTATTTTTAAACTTCGAGATGTTCAACTATGATAGTGCGAGACACTAAATATGGCCAGTGGTAAGCCTGCATGTGTGTAGAAGATCATGAATAACTACAAGTAACCACCAACCTATTGACTCCTTTTTAACACGCTTATATTAGTTTCACATGAATGTTTGTTGTATGTTTGTAACTCTCCACGCGCCACGTGCTATTATTATCGCATTCACCCCACCCTGCTCACCACACGCCGGAAACACTAATCCTGTATAATTTTTTTATGACGATATTCGTAGGTATATAGCCTTTATTAAAAATAGTAGTAAGACATAGTTGTGAATTTAAAAATATACTAACTTCCAATACAGAAATTTTATCTATTGATAGTCATAATTTACAATTAACACTCCGTGACTGTGATAGCAATGTCATAAAAAAGTAAAAAATAAATATAGTAAAAAAAAACTGAAAAAAAAGCTTTTAAACTATATTTATTTAAATTAATCATTTAAGATTTGATTTTGTATATAATTGTAAATTAAAGTTCTTCCTTAAAAAAGAGCTTTTGATGATCATAATTTTCTTAATTAAAAAGAATTTCTTTTTCAGGATTTTGATCCATTAGAATCTTTAAAAAAAGTTGTTTTAATCACAGAGAATGGTAATGAAAATGTTAATGAAAAACTAACAAAGTTATTAGCTGATGAAAATAATACAGATAAAAGTAAAAATATAAAATTATTTAGAAATATAAAATGTATACAATTTTAACTTCCATTTAAAAATCAATAACAAAGGAACATAGTTTAATGCTGTTATGCTTCTAAAATGCAAAATATTGTTTTAGAATTAGAGTTTTTTTTTTAAGTGAAATGTAATTTTAAATTATTAAAATTTTAGTATGATCGATGAAAATTCTATATGATAAAATTTTTTTTGATTAATAGAATATCAAATGAGTTAATTAAAATTATATTTTTAACCTTTGAGTTGAAGAAAAATTATAATTATTTTTCATAATCAAATTCAGTAAAATTTATGCAGATATTTTCTTTTTATTGATGCAAAATGTATTAATTTTATTTCAAGTTTTATTTTAATTGTTTTATAGATCATGTTGCAAAGAAAGATACTAATACTAATGAATTTGTTGACACATTGAGTTTATTGAAAAGTGGTGACATTGTATACATGACAGCCTTTATTGACTTAAATAATATATTTGTACGTAAAGTTGAAGATCATAATGATGAGTTTGTGAAGCTTATTGAAAGGGTTCATACATATTGTTCATTAGGTTTGTTATATACATACAGAGTAATGGAATTATCCTTGACCACTAAATTTCTCTTAAAATAATAATTTTTGAAATATTTTTTTGATTTTGTATGGAACTATTTATTTTTTAATTTTTAAGTAAAATACTTTTTATGTCAATCTATCATCCCTTATAATGGTGCTAAATTAATTTTAGCTTTGATGCGAAGCTGAGAAGGTATTAATTTTACTATAATGTGTTTTTTTTTTTTATTTTATTGTGTCTGTATACGCTTAATCTCAGCTCTCACTGAACCGATTTTGATGAAAAATATGTCAAAAGATCACAAATCGTATCTAGTTGAAGACATTACCCTCAAAAATTGAAAAAAATCCCTCGTTCCCCGTAAACGGGGGAAATCCCCCAATAAATTACAAATTTAAAAATCGCTAATTTTGCGATATTTTTTCAATTTTTTTTACTTAAAATTGCTATAACTTTTTTAAAAATAACCGAATCAATATAATTTTTTTTTTTATAGATACCTTAGATATTTACCTATCATTTTATATATTTTTTTTTATAAATTTGACCTTTTCCCTGCCCACAGAAGGGGATTCAAAAGGACAACTTTTTCAAAAAAAATTAACTTTTTCAACATAACTTTTGAAAATGTTCCGGAAAGACTGACACTTTTATATATATCTTAAATTAAAACTAATGTAATATACTTTAATTTGAAAAAAAAAATTTGACTTCATGGTAAAAATGACTACCGTATTCAAATTTTGCTATTTTTGTGTTAAAATTCTGGGTTTTGTATTTTATTTTATTTTAAAATACCTGACAATTGGAGTACAGATTTTCATAAATATTATATAAATTAATATAGCATAGAAAGTTAAACTTATTTAAATTTGTTTGCTTCTTTTAAGTCGAGAAATGTAACCTTGAAATTTGGTTTAGCTTAAATAGCCAATTTTTTCATCTGACGGTAACAACATACGGTTGCCGAGTTGGTAAAATTTATGTTTTACACGCTTGGGATACGAGGTTCCAACACGCGTATGGCAATGAATTTTTTGCATTTTTTCTTAATTCTTTTTAAGTTAGTATAAATTTTTAACTCGTTTGATTTTTATCTCATTTAGATTCAATAACTTCAATAAAGATCAATGATCCCATAATTTTAGTCGCTCCTTGTAAGAAGAAATTTCTTATTCGTATTAAAATTATTTTACTATATTTTAAGTTTTAGCTTCAATGCAAAGCTGAGAAGACATATTTTTGTGACTATCATTTATTTTCTCTGCTCTAACTTGACCTACTTTTTTCAACAATACGTCAAATAATTACAATTCGTATTTAGTTGAAGATATTACCCTTAAAAATGTTCCTTATTCAAATAAAAAGTAGGTCAACCAGCTTTTTCCATACAAACAATTAAAATCACTCATTTCTAATATTTTTAAAGTATTTATTGTCGAATTAGATTTGATATGATAAAAGTATTTAACTACAAAAGTAAATATTTTTACTTTGTAATTTATTAATTTTTAACTTTATTTGTGTGTGCTACTACCAGTCTATAATATTACAAATTTTTTTGTAACATGTTGCTATATAAATCATAAAGTAAAAAAATTGATTTTTAGTTTTTCATGAATTAACAATGGATTTTTAAAATCATAATCAAATTTTATAATAAGCTCAATTGAGTAAATTTTTTTAACAACTTTGTTTTGATTGGTTCATTTAGTTAAAGCAAATCGTTAAAATTAATTACATGTAAAATGATATATTTGATTTGTTTTTTTTTCTCAACTTTTAAAAAAATAATACATTTTTTGTATTATCTTTAATAAGATGTCAAAACCTGGTAACACAACTGTATATATTGATTATTTAAGCTAGTGTAGTTATTTAAAATGAAACATTGCATTTCAGGAAATACTAGTGATAGTAAACCACCAAACTTATTAGAAATATTTGGAGCTAAGTCTGTTGCTGATGGATGCTTCTACAGAGCAAGAATAACAAGCAAAATTGATGAAAAAAATTACAATATTGTATTTATTGATTATGGATATGAAGAATGTGTTAATTTGTCTGATATTGTACCATTACCTATAGAATTGCAACAAGTAAAAATTTAAAAAAACTAATACACTTCAGTACATTTTATATTTACTAAAAAATAGGCTTACTGGCCATTTCCAAAGATTTCTTTTAAGCTTCAAAAAATTTTAATAAAGTAAATTTATAATCTGGTCTATTTCATTAAGAGGTTAACCAAATATTTATATATTTTTATATATAATCATCATTATTTATACAACTAATGAAGTAAATATTCTATATTTAATTTTTCAGGGGTATAAACATCTATTATATATCTAATACATGCTTAATACAAATATAATATGTATTTTATAAAAAAAAAATAATAATGACTTATGAATACATAATAAATGTATCAGTCATTTGAGAAACAACAATAAGACAAAAAATATTTATAAAAAAATTATTTTACAATAAATTTTTTTTTTTAAATTTATTGCAAACAGTATAAAACAATAAAACGGTAGCACAGTGGGGTCGCGGCATAGTGGAGACATTGCATAGTAGGGTCCAGTATAGATTTAATCTGACAGTGATTAAAATCACTATCATAAGAAACGCTTCGATGCAAATCTGTAGATAGTGTTTAATTTTAAAAAATTGATGGATAATTGCAAAAGCAACATCAACTTCTATTAAAATAAAATACAAAACCCATAATTATCATACAAAAATAGTATATTTTTCAATATGGTAGCCATTTGCG
>NW_026099576.1:11290882-11331367 GCF_025091365.1 Daktulosphaira vitifoliae | reverse complement strand
AAAAAAAAAAAAAAAAAAAAAAAAAAAAAAAAAAAAAAAAAAACACATCATAGTAAAATTAATACCTTCTCCGCTTCGCATCGAAGCTAATACTATTTCAAATATTAATTTGCGACAATTTATTTATAGAAATAAATCTTATTAAATTATTAAGTCATAAATTTGAAAAGCAACAAAAGTTAAATATATTTTTTGTTGACATAAAATTATTAAATTATTGACATGATTATGAAAACCGAATAATTGGCATAGCTAGGGGTCAACAAAGGTTATGCCCAACTATTGACATATATTTATTTTCAAAATGAATTAACAGACAAATATAAACTGTTCAAAATATGGATTCATTGAGATTTTTTTGACTATAATACTTTCCTTTTAAGAAATCCTGGTTACACCATTAACTAAATAAAGCCAATTATACATTTAAATCTCTAACTTTAACAGTGACAAATACACTTGCTTATCTTTCAGAAAAAATGAAGAACTATTTAGATTAAATTATATTTTCTGCAATAGTTAAAAAAAATTATAAATTTAGATTTATTTTTTTTTTTTGGATAAATCGGGACTTTTTTTAATAAAAAATTGAAGGGTTGTTTTACAAAAATTAAAAAAAATTGCACATTAACTTTCTTCATGCATTTATAACGTTCAACAGTAAAATGAAAGTTATAAGCACAATTATATATTTAAATAGTTAATCAATTAAAATATTATGTTTAATGAGTTTGTTATACTTTTTTAATATTTTGTACTAATTTTATTTTTTTCTTATAATATATAATTGTTTTTTTATAAAACACTGCTTATTTTTATTGTTCTATACAATATATATAATAGAATATTATATAATTTACATCTGTAATTACCCAATTCTTTAATTTAAATTTAATAAATGTGTTAAAGTTAAATTTGGAAGTGGCCAACTTAAACCAATTTTACAGTATCTATTAAATTAATCTTACTTTTACTAAACATTATATTTATCTATTTATCTATTTCTAAATTTTTATTTTAATTAAAAATTATACTGCAGGTAAAGCCTTCAATATGTTTGATTGGACTTAAAGATATACCAAATGACCATTTAAATGATGGTGTTTATAAATATTTGGAAACTTTATTGTTGCTATGTGAACCATTAAAACTTGTAAGATATAGAAAAAAATTATACATACATAAATATATTTATTAGGATGAGGTGGAGTAAATGTAAACAAATGGTGTAATTGTAAATTAATTTTTTGTGTTAAAATATTTTGCAGATTTTATTTTAGTTAAAAAAATTCTGGTTCTTAGTATGTATAGCTATGATATTAAATGTAAGTTTGAAATAAAAACTTGTGTTTTTATCTAAAAAGTGCATTTACAATTCAATTCTATATAGACTAGTTATAGAAATGAATGTTGAAGAAAGAAGAGGTAGAGGAAGACCAAAAAAGGATGGAGGGATGCTATTGAATGCGATTTGAGGACAGTTGATGTGATGCGTAGATGATGTGGGAGATTGTGTCAAGTGGAAGTTTAGGATAAGGGTGGCCGACCCCAAGTTGTTGTGATTAAGGCGAGGAAGAAGAAAAAGAAGATAGACTAGAATTTGGTTTGGAATTGGCATTATTATTAGTATTTTATAATATATATTTTTAAATTTTAATAACTTCCAAAATACTAGCACAAAAATTATTATTGACCAGTTATTTTATATTTTATAAGGTAGTTAAATATCTATATTGGCATTTAAAAAATAAAGTTGACACTGTCATGATATAAGTTATAATCCAAGAAAGTATTTAATAATTGATGATTCAAGAAATATTTAAAAATAAAAACAAAAAGAATTCTCTGAAATTATTTTTACTTTTTGATTAATTAAATGGTTCATGATAAAAAAATTATTTCATATTAGAAATTTAATCAAAAAATTCTAGAATGGTTGTCTGGTGGTATTCCTGTAGTATTAGTGTCAAAATAAGATGGTTCATTAAAATTATGCATTGATTATTGTTTACTAAGCAAAAAAATTATTAATGATACCTATTTCCTCATATAGAATATCAGCTTAACAAGACACAAGGTCTTTCTTTGTTTACAATTTTAGATTTAATGAATTAATTTTTTCATGTGCTGTTAGATGAGGAAAGTATAAAGTATACAAATTTTGTAACTGCAGATGGTCAATATGAATTCCTAAGAATGTCTTTTGGACTTCATTTGTCACTCCTAATTTTTCAGAGATATATCAATTTTATTTTTCATGAATTAATTCTAAAAATATACTTTTAGTGTATATGGATAAATTAATTATTGTGTCCGATAATTATGATTAAACATATATATTTATTAGAAAACTTAAATTAATATTAGAAGTCACACTTGATTATGATTTAATCATTAAGTGAATTAATGTAATTTTCCTATGAGTACAATTGAGTATTTAGGTCATGCAAGATTTTGTTTATGTTATTGAACACCGTGCAGGGAATCAATTACCCCTTTTAGATGCCCTTAGTCCATATCCAGTTTGTATGGCAATTTAGAATGAATTTTTAGCAAGACTTCAAAAAGCAGAGTGGGCAGATCTAACTAAAACTTAGTTAAACCTAATAGACATGTTGTGCTTTAACTAGGGACTGACAAAGAACCAATCAAAATTATTACTACATGAAATATTGGAAATAAAACAAAACAGTTCTGATGCCTAATCTGAGCTGCACTTAATTTAAAGAGGGGTGAATTCTAGGGTTTTTTATTTATAAAGTTAGTTTTTAAGATAATTTAAATCTATAAAATATAATATTATAAAAAAAATAATACAATTAGTGTATTTATCATATAAAATAAACGCTTATGAAAAGCAAAAAGTCATATCTATTTTAATCCTACATGTATACATTTTATACGTTTTTATTAGGAGTGTGAAGATTTAAAAGAAGTGACACTAACAGTTATTAATGGAGAAGTAAATATCTTGAATCACATTAAAAAACTGCTAACAGACAATATTAATCCTGAAGATATTAAAAGTGCTTCTTCAAATTTAGGTAAGCAGTCTATCTATTGGTTATGTTAATATACTAATAAAAATTAATATCTATTCTAGAAGAAAATGGTACTATAATACCCATCCCAAAAATACCTTTATTAACTAATAATAGTGTTATCACAGTTTATTCATTTGTTAATGCTAGAGATATATATATTAAAGTAGATTACAACAAAGAAGAAATGGATGTGTTTTTGAACAATTTTTCTTCATACTGTTCTTCTAGTATGTATTACATTATAGTTCTTATGTATGTATTAATTTCATAAAAATTGAGTTTTTAAGATTTTGTTTTCTTTATAACAAAAAAATATATATATATATATATATATATGTAGTTGGAACCTAGCATAGTTTTCATCAGTAGTTTAGATTGAAATCTAATGGTATTAAAATTACTATCATAAAGTGCTTCAATATGAATGTGCATTAAATAATTAATTTATCTCGCCAAGCTATTCATGTTACAGAGTTAATTATACTAAATATTATATAATAGCATGCAAGTACTTTAAATAGATTTAAAAAAAATAAAAAAACCCTATTGATCATTTTTAACAAAAAATAGTATAATTTTTACAAAATGTTGGCAGTTGCTTTCTCTATGAAGACAAATTCTGAGAAAAACCTCTTTTTTTTAATACAAAGGTCATTATATATTCGTTAAATTAATATAGATTTCTAGAATAGGTTTTTTTCAAAACATTAAAAATTAAAAAAAAAAATCAGAAATTATTTATAACTTTGACTGTCATTTTTATTTAGAAGTTCCTAAGACATATTTTTTCTATCCTGTAGTATACTAGTAAGTTTTAGTTGTTATTGAAGTGAGCAAAAACTGCCCTTCTTGCACTCAGATTGTAGGTCCTATCGCCAGTAAAGCTTGATATTGTAACAAGGCTGCATATTCATTCAATATATGTTAATATTAATCCTATAGAATCCTCCGAGTATACAAAGTAGCAGACAGAAACAAATCATTAACTTGTCTTGGTAAAATAAAACAAATATCTTTTCTGCATCGCATGAAAACTACAAATCATTCTTTTACAAGATTATCATTTTTTTTTTACAATTTTTTCTACAAAGAATTTTTAATTTTCAGTCATACTGTGCACAATATACACTTGACCTCCTAAGCATCTCATTTAAAAATGGTTGTTTATTATTTACTTTTTTTCTAGTTGGTGCTATCAGTGAAACACCTATAATTGGTGAAGTTTGTGGTATCAGATCATCTATTAATGATTTGTTTTATAGAGGTATTATTAAAGAGCAAATAAGTAATAATCAGTATAAAGTAAAATTTTTTGATCTTGAAAATGAAGATGTTGTAGAACTTAATAGCATTGTTAAAATTCCGGATTATCTTAAGAAAGTAAGTAAATATTATCTAAAATAAACTTCTTTTATCATTAATAACTATATAACAATTTTTTATATGAAATTAAAGAAATTTCATCTTCTTTTAATATCTGTTAGACTTAAAACAATGAAATGTTGTTTATGAATATGCAATTTAATTATTTTCAATGCTGTCATAAGATTACTTTTTTCTGCTTGTAACACTGAGTAAAAGCCTTCTTAAGAGTTAAAATATTTATAATTTACATTTTAATCTTAATACATATATATGTATATATATTATTTTTTTATCATAACCCACTCAATTACTTACAGAATAAAAAAAACCAGCACAGTGGGAGGGGGTCGTGGCACAGTGATGACGTGGTATAGTTGGGTCAGTATAAATGATATCAGACAGTTATTAAAATCAATATAATAACAAACGCTCGATGCAAATCTATAAATAGTCTTTAATTTTAAGAAATTGGTTGATTATTCTAAAAACAAAATTAACTCCCATTTATATTATTATTCCTAATTAGTAGTTGATTTATAAGTATAATTTATAAATAAATATCTATTAAAACAATTTCACGTAGTATGAAATTGATATTTAATAATTTAATATCGTAATTTTTTTCTGAGAATTTATAAAAAATTATAATGTAGTTATTACTTTTATGGCAAACATGTATAAAAATTGAAGAACTTGTCACAGAACTTTTTTGATAATTTGTTGTTAATTATGAATAAATGATCTGCAAAAAATTTTCATCAGAGTAAAAAAGATATTTTTATTATTCAATTTTTTTGTGCTAATTTCAAATCAGCAATTATACGTTTTCCATCACCAATAATTTTTAATATAACTATATAAATACTTACACTTTTATATTATAAAAGTATCAGTATTTCCGGAACACTTTTAAAAGTTAAGTTAATTTTTTGTGAAAAAGTTGTCATTTTGAATCCCCCCCTGTGGGCAAATAAAGGGTCAGATTTATAAATAAAATACACAAAATGATAGGTAAATGTCTCATGTATCTATAAAAAATTTTTTTTATTGATTTGATCATTTTTATAAAAGTTAAAACAGTTTCAAGTAAAAAAAATTTTAAAAATGTCAAAAATTAGAGTTAAATTTGTAAATTTTTTGGAGATTTCTCCCATTTATAGGAAACATAAGAATTTTTTTCAATTTTTTAACACCTTCTCAGCTTTGCATCGAAGCTAACAATTAAAACATCTTTTTTTTGGTTATCGTTAGTTATACATTATTTTTAAATTATTAGCTATGTAATACTTATTAACCCTTATGTGACTGGAAAGGTACCTGGGTACCTTTTCAGTTTTTAAATTTATTTTCCTTCTAAATATTTAGTATGTATGGTTAGTCCTTCTGTGACATCTCTAAATAGCATGTATAGTTAACAAATTTATATTTTGTATTTGAAAAGTATACAATTTATTGTACTTAAAATGGCGTTGTTAATTTTACACCTTATAAGGACGTAGTAGGTACCTGGGTACCTCTATATATTGTATTTAAATATAGGTTTTATTGATACAAAAAGTTAAATTACCATTGATAAATATTTTTACTGGACATCATTAATATAGATACAAATATTAAGAGAACAAAAATGTTATTTTTTACATATTTAGTAAGTATTATAACATATTTAGGTGTTTTGTTGATTGCAAGTTTCGCAAAATGATTTGTTTATTGAGTGTTCATTGCAAATAGGCTTTGAGCAAGTTGAACAAGCTTTTCGAGTTTTCCGTTGCTTATAACCTAATTCTCGACATACTAAGCAACTTCCAACTATTTGAATACGTCCTGAAGCATCACGAGGTGGTTCATTTTTAGGAATAGCAATTATCTGTTGTATTGGCCGTCCGAGAACCATTTCCATTGAATTACGAGTATACCGATTTCCTACTACTTTAGGTATGGAGGTTCGAATTTCTATTGCAGGCATACATAACTGATTTGCAAGCTCTTTCAAAAATTTTCGGCGTCGATCAGTTGTGTTAAACCTTTGATTGTGTTCCATATATATAATATATGCAGCTAAAGCAGCAATATCAATCATGTTGAAAAAAAATGCAAGTGGCCAACGATTAGTTCTTCGCTTTACTGTGTATTCTGTTAACATTTTATCCATTGTATCTACTCCTCCTTTTGTCTGATTATAATATTTTATAATTTCTGGTTTAGCGGTAGCAGCTTGCATTATGTCGGCTGTCATATGCATTGTAGATAAAAGAATAACCGATTTATTTATTTTTGGAACATAAGAACAAAGAGTTATATCTTTTTTAAATACAAAATTTGTAGAATGTAAAGCTCTGGCTTTTGATGGAAGCATTTTGGGAGGCAAGAATCTTTTATTTTTTCTGACAGTACCAACCAATGTCATATTCCAAGAGTTTAATGTAGTAGCCAATTGCATACTTGTAAAAAAATTGTCTGTAGTCACATTTCGTCCAGAACCTTTATACATCGCAACTAAGTCTAGAACTGTACGTTCACCAATATTTACTTGACGTTTACCATCTTGTGGTTTGCCTGTGTAAATTTTACCATGCAAAGGGTAAGCATTTGCTGCATCGCAAGCCCAAAAAACCTTTATTCCATATTTTGCAGGTTTAGATGGAATGTACTGTGTAAATTTTGTGTGTCCTCTGTAAGGAAATAATTGTTCGTCTACTGTTATATTTTCTGTAGGTTTATAATTTTTATGTAAGTTTTGATTGAGCATTGTCCAAATATCACGAATCGGTGCAGCTTTGTCTGTTGTAATACGTATATTACGAGTGTTTACATTATCAAAACGAATAAACCTTAGCAACATTTTGAATCGATCTCGAGACATTGCAGCTCGAATGAGAGGTAACGAGTCTAATTTCCACATTTCTGATACATGTTCTTTATTAGATCTATGTACACCAGATACGAGAAGAATTCCCAAGAATGCATCAAATTCTTCTTCGGTAAATGGTATAAATTTTTTTGTTAGTGGTCGACTAGAAACTGGAAATTTTTCTATTAGTTCTCTATTGTAGTCTTCTGTAACTTGTTGACCTTTTCTTTTGGTTTCTCTCAAAATTATGTCACATATTTCTTTTGACATGATAGATTTAAATATCTCTTTTGCTGTAAATAATGCAGTAGAATTTAATGGTCCAGGTTTTTGACGCAAAATGTTACGAGAAATTGTTTGAGCCTGAGGATATGGTGTATCATACCACTGAGTACCATCTTTACCGACTCTAGGCTCGATATGTATGGATTCATCTTCGCTGCTTTCATCTGAATCAAAGTCTTCACCATACTCAATAACTGGCTCTATTTCTACATCTGATTCTTCAAATTCAATAGCTGCTGGTTCGGGAAAATACTCATCTTCATCAGATACATGATATAGTTCACCTTCAGAATCTGATTCCCCCAATACATTTCTTATTTCATCAGATGGTAATCTTGAAAAAATATAAAACATAATAAAAACTAATAATAGTTAGGTAGGTATATAATATATATATTATCTTGTATACTTATTTGTATGACATCATTATTACATGAAAATTATATTATTTTATTTATATTTCAAATTTAATTATCATATATCTAAATTATAAAATCATATTTTAGAAAAGAACTATATCATTAAAATATTTTATAGTTTCTAAAACGACTCTTTGCACATTACATATGTTTCAAAATGTTGTTTATACTTACCTAGATCTCCTTAGTCTTTCATTACGACGTTGGTTATTAGCCTGACCATCAGCCATATTTAGCATTTATGAATATTATATAATAAATAAAATCAAAATTCAAACAATAATACACACTTTTGAATTAATGTTAATACTGTGTTCACGTCAATGTCAAAAACTAAAATGACGGACATATAAACCGTAACTATATTTTTAAAATGTTCGATATTAATAAAATTATGTCTACTGATAATTCGAATTACATATAATAAGATATAAAAGCGATAAACTGACGACAATGAAATAATTTACCGGAAAAGCACAGATAACTATATTGTAGGTACCCGGGTACCTACACCGTCATAAGAAGTTGTTTTTTTTTTCAGTCACATAAAGGTTAAGATCATCCCTTATACCTTGTAAGGGTGATAACTTTACTTTTTCAAATAGGAACAAATATTTTGAATTTTTAATATAACTATTTGTTTATTAGATATACACATTTAAAGTTTCAAATTTTGAGTTAATATACATGTATAATACATAAGGGATTACAAATACAGATAGCCAATTGTTTTTATGACATTGCTATCATAGTTATGGAGTGTTTATTGTCAATTATGACTATTGATAGATATGCTTTCTGTATTGCCAGTTTGTGTATTTATAAACGTTCAATAGTAATGTGCCTTACAAAATAGGTGTTCCTATTTGAAAAACAAAGATTATACCTTTACAAGACATAAGGGATGAATTTAAAAGGTATTACATAGTTAATAGTTCAAGAATAATGTATAACTAAAGATAACTAAAAAAAAAAAAATGTTTAAATTAATTATTTTTCTGTAAGTAATTGAGTGGGTTATGATAAAAAAATTACTCTGTATATATATATTTCATGCTACTTATTTTTAAGTAAAAGATTTTATGTGTTATATAAATATGTTTAATTATTTTTATTATTTTGTCATAAATTTACTCCAATAGATACCACAAAGTGTCTACGTAGTCAGTTTGAAAGGAGTAGATGTTGAATTATTTAATGGTCAGGTTATATCTTACATAAATTGGCTTTGTGAAAAAAATATACCATTAATAATTGTATGTATTAAATATCATAATTTGTAAATCTTATGTCATTTAAAATTAAATTATGAACTTTTAGGAATTGGAAGAAAGCAGACCTAATTATGAATATTCTGTAACATTAAAAACTGTTGATACAAATCAAAACATAAATGTTCACTTAACAAAACTTATGTCAGAAAAAGAAAGAGGTTTGTAGTTTAAAAAAATTTTTTGATCATTTTATTGTTGACAATGATCTTAGTTTATAATCTTTGTTTTTTATTTTTCTTTATTGTTCTTCATTTTTCTTCAAGAACAACAGTTACATAACTATATTTAAACTCTTGAGTAGTCTGAAAGCTATTAGTAACTATCACAAGTGATCAATCCTTCATTATTCAAAATATAGTTTGAAAAAACACTCTTTTAAAGCACATCGAACTAAAAAGTTCAAAATATTTTTAAAATAAGCTTAAAACAATAATGAACGAAAAAATACTAATATTATTGTGATAAAAGTGTCGGGCGCTCAATATACAAATAATATGGCACAAAGCATCCACGATTTATCATAATAATACTTGTATTTTTCGTTCATTATTGTTTTAAGCTTATTTTAAAAATTATTTTCAACTTTTTAGTTCGATGTGCTTTTTAAAAGCATGTTTTTTTAAACTATTTATTTTTCACTTTTTAGTTTCATGTTATGATAGTAGTTACTATCAATATCATGGTTGTAACGGGTAACGGGAATTCAGGGTTTGATTCCGGGGAGGGAGTCTGAGAAACGGCTACCACATCCTAGGAAAGCAGCAGGCGCGTAAATTACCCACTCTCGGTACATGGAGGTAGTGACGAAAAATGACGATACGGGAATCATCCTTTGTAATCGGAATGAATACACTCTATATCTCTTAATGAGAATAAAGCGTGTCAATATATATTTTTAATAGTATTTAGAATATACAGGGTGTTCAGTAAGTCAGGAAACGGGTATCTATTGTTCTCATTGTTTGTAACAATGAGAACAATAGAAAACCGTTTCTTGACTTACTGAACACCCTGTATATATATACATGTAAAGCGACATAAGTACATAAACGTATCATGCACTAGGTATAGCCTAGTTTTGTGGGCTGGGGGAATGTTATACCTAAGGTATGAACGGTGGTAGCGGCGGTAAGAATATATAAATATATATACGTAAGGCGCGCATTACATGCGGGTGGTATTGGTCAGTCAAAATAAAAATTTGTTTATATATATATATATATATATAATTGATGTCACGCACGCGTGTATGGGTACGAAAACCAAAAATATAGTTATCTTCTTTTTCTTCTTCTTGGGTTTATTGGACCTTTAAGACCATACCGTCTCACAACCAAGCTTCCAGCCTTCTCTGTCCACTGCCAAATCCCTCCAATTGGACACACCTCCCATCTGCTCAACATCATTTTTTACAACATCTTCCCAGCGCATTCTTGGTCTTCCCAAAGGTCTTTTACCTACAGGAATTTATTCAATCACTGCATGTAGAAGTGGATTTTGGTTCCTCCAAGCATGGCCGGCCCATTGTAGTCTTCTTCCTCTGATAATCTTCAATATATTCGGACCACTATATAGTGTTTCTAGTTCTATATTCTTTCTTCGTCTCCACTCCCCAGTTATTTTGTCCTTGACTGGGCCATATATTTTCCGTAATACTTTTCTTTCAAAGGTAATAAATCTCTGTTCGTCCATTTTTCTAAGTGGCCATATTTCTGATCCATATAATATAACAGGTCATATCAGGGACGTATATAATTGTTCTTTCATTCTTCGCGATATTACTCTTGAATGTAGTATCTTAGTGAGTCCAAAGTAACATTTATTCCCAGCTTGAATTCTCGCTGCTACCTCGTTTGCTATATTATTTTTTTCAGTCAAAATAGTACCGAGGTATTTGAACTGTTGTACTCTTTTAAATTCGTAGTGATCTATTTTTATGGACTGACAAAATGGTAGCTCTCGTCTACTCAAGATCATATACTCCGTTTTTTGTTCGTTTACGTATAGTCCTACTTTTGATGTTGCTTTATACAATCTACTAAATAATATCTTCAATCTATCTTCAGATTCTTCCATCAACACTATATCATCCGCATAAGCAAGTATACCTATCACCGTGTCTTGTAGTCTAATACCTTCATGAGGTTCAATTTTCATTTCCCTAATTACCCTCTCTAAAACCATGTTGAACAGAATCGGCGATAACGAATCGCCTTGTCTTAGTCCTGAATTCACTCTAACCGGGTCAGTTATTGAATTTCCCACTTGAACCCTTACCAAGGTCTCCATTACACTGATCGATATTAGATTGACCAGTTTTTGTGGGAAATTAAATTCTTTCATAATATTCAGTAGACTGTCTCTATGAATACTATCATATGCTTTTTTAAAGTCCACGAAAAGTGTATGTATTTCTTTATCAAACTCCCATTTTTTTTTGAAACAATTGCCTAATTATGAACATCTGGTCTGTCGTAGATCTACCAGCTCTAAACCCTTCTTGATAGTTTCCTATTATTTGTTCTACTTTTTCTTTAATTCTGTCTAAGACACAATTCGAGAATATTTTATACGCTACGTTAAGCCAGGATATTCCCCGTAATTGTTGCAATCCTGTCTATCACCTTTTTTATGAATTGGGCACACCACCGCCACCTTCCAATCCTCTGGAAGTTTTTCTGTTGTCCACATCTTTGACTGCCAGATCCATGGTATTGCATCTTTTTCTCCATATTTTAAGAGTTTGGTACGAAAACCAAAAATAAAATTATACAGGAAAATATTGTTGTTGGCGAGCGGGGTGGGGTGAATGCGTTGCGACAGTCTAGTCTTAAGACCATAGACGACGGGATACGCGACATAATAACAAGTGGCGCGTGTAGTTACAAACTTACAACAAACGACAAACAACATACAAATGAAACTAATATAAGCGTGTTAAAAAGGGGTAGTTATTACTGTATTCCAATAGTACTTTTTGTAGTATAATTAACTAGTTATTAGTTTTTATAGTATAATTTTCAGTCAATATTTTTGAAATATAAATTATAGTTGTATGTTATTTAGTTACGAGTTTAAGAGTTTACTATAGTTAAACTCATAAATAATGAAAAACGACTAACTATGGTTTAATGAGATACCTATACCGTGCTACACTAATTCACTATAATAAGAATGATTGTTTAATTAAGTGCTTCATCATATATTATCATTTTAAGTATCTCAAGTTTATCAAAATTAAGAAAAAAAATTATGCTTAATCCTTAATTTTATTACAATAAATTATATATATTCATAATTTTTTAATTTTATGTAACTTATTTACACATATCAAAGTTAATTTATGCTTGTACATTTCATTATATTTCTAGAAAATGTAAAGTGATTTTAATTAATCTTTATTGTCTAATACTAAATCTTAACTAAAGATACTAGTTAATAAAGAACTAGTTCTTTGAGATTAGTATTAAATTTCTGTATTGCCAATTGGTGTATTTATAAACTCACAACAATAATGTATCTTACTACCATTGGTAATAAATGCTGCGTAGCTGCGAATATCTACATCATAAAAAATGAATTAGCTACCTGTATTTGTAGACCTACATGTTTTATTACATGTATATTAATTCAAAAATTTGAAACTTCAAAATTTTATATCTAATAAACGAATTAAGTTATATTAAAAATTAAATTGCCATTTACTATTAAATTAAAAGCTCAAAAATGTTATTTTTTAAGTGTCATTTGTGCACTTATATATCTATTCCAGTAGTAAATTGTAATTAACCGTATAATACGCTCTAAATAGGTCTACAAAAACATACCCCGTTATTTTTTTATTCTCATAGCCATCCTCAATGTTCTGACATAAATTTAGTACCTGCCCTGTACAAGTTTTATTTGGCCTAAAATCAGTTTGTTCGGCGATAAGTTTGCTTTCAATTTGTTCTTTTATACGGCTCATAATCATTCTTTTATATAGTTTAAATTTATGGCAAAGTAAAGATATAGTTCTGAAGCTTTTAGAGTCATTGTAATCTTTGCCTGGTTTGGGCAGAACGACTACCTTTGTCTTTCTCCATGTTTTTGGTATTCTGACAAGAGTTTAAGAAATTTAACAGCCATTGTTTTGTTTTTGTGCCGAATTGTTTTATTTGTTCTATCATGATTTCATCCGACATTGGTACTTGGCCTTTTTCACCTCTTTAATTCATTTAATATAGGTTTAAAGAACGCAGTTACTTTAAAACATTTTCAAAAATTAAGTTAAAAAAAATAATTTTCAGATGTGTGCTTGGTCTTTTTCAAACCCTTCCTGTACATAGATTTTTATTGGATTGTCTTAAAAAAAATATCTAAAGAAAGAACATTTTAGTATGTAGTATTAAGGTGGTCCTTATTTTACGAATAATCCATTTTTTTCTTTAGTATAAAAAAATAATATTCTGAAAATTTAAGATCATTTGGAAAAATTTAAATCGAGGCTCACAGCATTTTAAGATTTTGAACTCGAATTTTCGTAGAATATTCTATAAAACAGAATACAGGGTGATTTTTTATGACATCGTTATTAGCAGGTACACAGAATTGTTATTATCTACAGGGTTTCCTGACTTACTGAACATCCTGTATAATAGTAAGGTACATTGTTGTGAGTTTATAAATACACTAACTGACAATACAAAAAGTATATCTACTGATAGTCATAATTGATAATAAACAATCCGTGACTGTGATAGCAATGTCATAAAAAACCAATTAGCTACCTGTATTTGTAATCCCTTGTGTATTATACTTGTATATTAACTTAAAAATTTATAACTTTAAATGTGTATATCTAATAAACAAATAAAGTTACATTAAAAAAACCCAGCACAGTGGGGTCGTGGCATAGTTGGGTCCAGTATAGATGATATCTGACAGTAATTAAAATCACTATCATAAAAAACGCTTCGATGCAAATCTGTAGATAGTGTTTAATTTATAAAAAAAAAATTTGTTAAAATAGCATATTTTTGAATACGGTAGCCATTTGCGCATAGAATATAGGTCGTCGGGACAAATTTTTTTTTATTCTATAGTACACAAAATAAGCTTTAATTTGATATATGTTTGAAGGACGCAGTATTTCCGGAACATTTTCAAAAATTAAGTTGAAAAAGTTATTTTTTGTAAAAAAGTTACTATTTTAAATCCTCCCAGTGAGCAGAATAAGTGTTAGATTTTCAAAAAAAATTATATCAAATGAAAGAGAAATATCTAAGGTTTCAATACAAAAAAATATTATTTTTATTTGTTAATTTTTAAAAAAGTTATGGCAGTTTTAATTACAAAAAACATCCCGATAAATAGTAATTTTTATCGCAAACATTACATTTTTTTTTAATTTTCGACAGCCATTTGCATATAGAAGATAAGATGTCGGGACAAATTTTTTTTTTTCATTTGATAGTATATAACATAACCTTTGATTTGATATATGTTTAAAGGACGCAGTATTTCCGGAACATTTTCAAAAGTTCAGTTGAAAAAGATCTATGTTTTTTACAATATTTTAAGTTTTGAACGCCCCCTATATAAGGGGAAATTGTCCAATTTTAATAAAAAGTATGTCAAATGAAAGATGTACTTATAATGTATTTAGAAAAAAAAATTTGTGCTGATATATACATTTTTCAAAAAGTTATAGCATTTTTAAGTTGAAAATTTAAAATTGAAAATCGAAAATTTTAACAAAAAATAGTGTTTTTTTAACTACGGCAGCAGTTTAAATGTAGAAGATAAAGTGACGGGACAAATTTTTTTTTCCATTTTATAATACATAAAATAAGCTTTAATTTGATATATGTTTGAAGGACGCAGTATTTCTGGAACATTTTAAAAAATTAAGTTGAAAAAGTTAGTTTTTGTAAAAAAGTTGCTATTTTAAATCTCCCCCAATGAGCAGGTTAAGTGTTAGATTTTCAAAAAAATTATATCAAATGAAAGGGAAATATCTAAGGTTTAAGTATAAAAAAATATTATTTTTATTTGTTCATTTTTAAAAAAGTTATGGCAGTTTTAATTACAAAAAACATCCCGATAAATGGTGATTTTTCAAAAATTTATGAAAGTTTTAAGAAAAAAAAGTGAAAAAATTTCGAAAATTAGCGATTTTTAAATTTGTTATTTTTTTGCATATTTCCCCCATTTGCGGGGAACGAGGTAATTTTTTTCAATTTTTAGGGGTAATGTCTCCAACTAGATACGATTTGTGATCTTTTGACTTATTTTTGAAAGAAATCGGTCCAGTGAGAGCTGAGAAAAAATGGCAACAGAAAAAAAAAAAAAAAAAAAAACACATTATAGTAAAATTAATACCTTCTCTGCTTCGTATCGAAGCTAAAATTCAATAACTAGATTATGATAAAAAAATCTCCTGTATAACCTATATTAGAGGTTATCAAGTGATTTTTTCAATAAAAGTTTAAATACAAAAAAAAAAACCTTACGTAAAGACAAATGTTTTGATATATTATTTTTAATAATTTATTGCATTTTTTACACGTGATATATTGATAACACAATAATAATTAAACAGCTTATTTTTTTATACTTTGTGACTCTAAAAATTTCAACACTTCATTACAACCTTTTCAAATGTTTATACTGACTTGAATATAAATTACTTAAGTTGAATTTTATAGAATTGAACTAGTATTAGTTGAAATAAATCATAAAATTAAAAAAATAGGTTTTTCTAAAACTTTGTTAAAAATTTTAAAAATGTAGTTTTTTTAATGAATGAATAATAAAATTTTAAAAATTTTATAAAATAAAATAAAATGAAATGCTATAAAAGTGCATTATAACTTTTATATATATATGTATTAAAAATCTTGGGATAAAGTTGATTTATTGTTTTTGTTTTTCATCTTTTGTTCTAATATTGTTGTAATCTTCAACTAATTTTACGCTTCTTTCTGCAACATCGTTTGTAACTTTTAATTTATTAACGGTGTTCAATCCTTCTATATAGTCGTCGTTATGTTCCTAAAATATGATCTATGTTTAGAAAATCCATACTTATATTAAAACGTTTAAAATAGTTGTTTGATTTAGTAGTAATGAAGTCTTCTATATTACATTTATTATTGTTTTAATATCTTGAGATTGTAAAAAATATTTTTTTGTTCCTTCAAATTTAGTATTTGTTTTCAATGCTCTTACCATTTTTATTTTATGGTGCTAAATACCATAAATGGTTACAAAACTTTTTTACTGTTACATAAGTTACAAAACTTATGTTTTCATCGATATCTGTACATAAAAAAAGGCTTTTTAAGAAACATAGTTTAAAAAATGGAGCTTTTATAGCGTTTGTTGCGTTTATCCACGCTATAATATATACTTTTGATAGACATATATATATATATATATATATATATCGAAAACCGTTTAACTACTGTTTTGTTATTTTTAATTGGCCTTGAAGACGAAAATTTTTAAAAATATATAGATTTGGCCATCCACATAGCACGACGAAAAGCTCAAGGGGTTCTAAATGATATGCTATGAGGAGGAACTCCACTTAAAAATATAATTGCGAGCTCTAAAAGTTAACGACAATCTTCTCTTAATTTTCGTTCGCTTATTTTTTTTTTTTGCGAAATCTTTTGTACCATCTATTGATCTATTTAATTTCTTACAAATAACTTTATTGGATATTCCAACTTTAAATTTATTTTTGTTAATTTTATTCCAAACTAACTGAAAAATGTTGAAAAGAACAACATTGAGACCAGTTGATTTTTGAATTTTATTTTCAAAAACACATTTTAATACGTTGATGGACAGTTAATGACATGGTACTTTACAAACACTGGTTTTATGAAATGCATGGGGTCAAAACAACTTGCTCCTTCATAAGAAATCATTGAAAATATTACTGCTATATCAGTAATGACATTTTTAGAATAGTTAAGAATAATTTTAGAATAGTCAAATTTTAATATTACTGCTATAACAGTAATATATGATTTTGTCCATCAACGTGTTAAAATTAATTAAAAAATATTATTTCTACATGGCATGTAAAGAATTTTTTTATTTAACTCTTGTTTTAAAAGTATATAAGTACAATTTAGACGTCCATTATTAGAACAATCATTTTTACTTGTACTTCTTAAATAACCTTTTTGCTATTGGTTATTTAAATATAATTTAGTTTCTTCATAGTCAATTGTATACAAAGCATCTGTGTGTGCTATATCGCATAGACAAAACATTTTGTCGATAAATTTTTGTTTTTTAGTAATTTGTGTCAAATTTCTTCGTTTTCTCGATTTATTCAATGATTTTCATTCTTTATACAAACCTTTTACTTGAGTAATACTATGCTGATTTTTTTTTATTAGAATTTTTTTTTTAGTCTAAAATACTTCTTTTTCTTTTATGACTAATGTAGCACTACTACGAATTTTTAAATTTACTTCTCTTAAATTATAAAATAGAACTTTCAATACTAGACTATTTGTGGGCAAATCAATGCAACAAATTAGTTTTCATAATTACCAATTATTTAATTATTATTATATTATAATCAACACCAAGCGGCTTTTATACAATTAACAGACAATAAAAAATTGGACTACAGATAACAACTTAATAGACACATAACTTTTACTAACTTAATTATTAGAGAAAAAAAGACATGGTATATCGTAGCTAAAGAAATAACATAAAAATATTCAATATATCAGTTGTTGATTGATATGTCAAAACATTGTGGTTACTTTGTATAATATATAAATACGTTTAAAATTTTATTTAGTATAATATTTCATATTACAGAATCTCCTGAAGCAATGCAACTGTTAAGCAAAGGTGATATTGTGTATATATCATCATTTGATGATCTACAAAATCTTAGTGTTAGACGCATTAACAATGGAACAGATAAATTTAAGTCATTTTTAGAAAAATTTTCTTCTTCCTGCGCCTTAGGTAACATAGAACATGCTCAGTAAATTTTTTAGTTTTTTAAAATATATTATATTAAGTTAATTAAAATTTTTTTTTTAATAATGTAATTAGTTCATTAAATGTGGCAAAACTTTTCCCTGATATTAAGGTAAATTAATGCATAGCTAGTGTAAAACATAATACATAATATATATAATATGAGTAATTAAATTGATTATTGAGGAAATAATTTATTTAAATTATTTTTGATTAAACTATGTTTTTATCAATTATTTTTAGAAAATCCAATTAATAGAACTCCAATAATTGGTGAAATAATTGCAGCTAAAAAAAATTGTAATAAATACTGTAGAGCAGAAATTATTGAAGCAGTAGATCATGAAAACTATAATGTTTGTTTCATTGACTATGGAACTAGAGGCATTGTTAATATTAAAAATATTGTACAACTATCTAATAATCAAGTAGACATAATTGTATCTTATGTGTATAAAGCTGGTAAGTAATTAAAATTGTTATAGTTAAAGAATTGTGCTACTTCCTTGTACTTAGTCAACTTGAAAGGATTACCATCTGGACCATTAAACTCAGCAGTTCAATTTTTCATAAATACAATAAGTAAAAATGAAAGATTTATAATTGTGAGTTTATATACTATAGATTCTTGATTAGTTTTTTAATAATATTTATTTTAAGGATTCTATTACTGATCAAAATAAAGTTGTACTTATATCAGTCAATACAAAAGAAAATTTGAATGACAAAATTAAAGTTCTTATGGGTAGTAGAAAAACAATCAATAATGGTATTAAGGAAGTATATATCCCAGGTTATTTCATAAATAATTTATTTTTAATAAGTTAATTTTGTTTTTTTTAATCCTAGACTTGAATAAGATCTTTGATAACTGTATTTATTTTATTATATAAGAAATAAGTATCTTTATATTAACAACTGTTTTTTTAGAATCTGCTGCCAATTTTGATAAGTCAATTATAAAATACTATAAAATACCTCTAGACATTCCATCACAGGTTCAAATTTTTATATTGATTTTTATTTTTTCATAAATCTAAATAGAAAATTATGTAGATATTTCTAATTAAATTTTTTGTATAGGTGTGGATAGCACAAAAAATATCTGCGTCAGTTTTTTTTGTGTATACAGCTGAAAGTCGTCTTGAGCTAAGGCACTTAGAATCCATTATGTTTGAAGATAGCACTAAATTTCAGCCAGTTAAGTTGATTAAACAATTTATGCCATGTGCTATATATTTTGCTCATAACTGGTAAATAAAGATGCAAACATTTTATGTTAATCAAATTGATACCAAGTATTTATAGGTATCGAGGAGAAATATATGAAGTTATTAATGAAACGACAGCAAGAGTTAAACTTATTGATCTTGGAAATTTTGAAGTTATTCGTTGTATTAAAGAAATTTTTAGCTTATTGCCAAAATACCAAGGAAAATCAATGGTATTCTAAAAATTATGTTAATTTTAATAAATTATGAAATAAATATTATTTTTATTATTAATTGTGACTTAAGAAATAGTTGTTATGATTATGTTTAATTTTATTTATGTTAAAATTCTCTTAAAAACAATGGATGTGTTAGAAATAATGTAAGAACGTACATAGCTTAGTGTAGTGGAATCAAATCTCAGTGTCTATGCATCGTAGCACGAGTAGGCTGAGTTTCTTTTTATTATTTGTGTTCTTAAGATTTTGTATTTTATAAAATAATGAGACTATTTGGCTAAAATTAAATAAAAACAAAATTTACTTATTATTATAAAATTTTAAAATTAAACTAAAGTCATTATAATCCAACCATTTTGAAAGTACTCAGTAATTTATTTATAATTATATTTAACTTTTTTTGTTTTACAAGAATTTAACAATACTTTTATAGCTTATCAAAATAAATATACAACCAATACCAGAAGAAATTTTGTATGCTAATTGTTATAAAGTTATAGGAAAGAAATTTGTAAGAATTTTTATTAATTGCATAAACCATCAATCTCATCTAATCTTTTATTTTTTATTTTTTATTTAGTTGGAAGATAGTACTATAGTTAAATTAATAGAACCTAATGTTATGAATCATTCATATGGTGATTTAGTGAGTATTAAATATTGCATTGCAAATAAATAAAATAAATAAATGTTTGTAATATTATAGGAAAATGTTGGACTACCATCATTTAGTTCTACTCCAATTCCTGATGATATGAATGGGTTTGATTTTAATAAAGATAATCTCGATCAAAATGTGGTATAAATCAAAACATAATTTTATCTTATTAACATTATATAAATTACAGCATTGAAAAAATGTCATTATACATAATTTTTACCTATTTCATATTTTTTAAACATGAGTTTTATTGAGGTTGTTGACAATTCTTTCAAAGAGGAATGTTTTCTTATATATACCAGGTCATCATTTGAGTACAATACTTTGCATGGGGTCATTTTTTTATCATACCCACTCAATTACTTACAGAATAAAATTAATTTAAACATTTTTTTTATTGGCTACATTTAGTTACATATTATTCAATTATTAGCTATGCAATACTTTTTAAGTTCATACCTTACATCTTATAAGAGATTAATTTAAATAAATAATAATTCAAGAATGAAATGTAACTAAAGGTAAACAAAAAAAATATTTAAAAATAATTTTATTCTGTAAGAATAAAATAGATAGTTATTTTTTAAAGTAAACTCTGGCACATTTAAACATGTTTGTCATAGAGTAAAAACTGGTTAGATGTAATCGAGTATCAAATTATAGGTAACAACATTATTTATATCTCTACATGGACGAATTTTGATAAAAAAAATTTTTGTGAGGTTATAAGTTTTAAAAAAGGTAAAATTTTTATTTTTTCAATTTAGGTATACTAAATCTCACTGACAACTCTATAACTTTTAATACAATTATTAATTTGTTAAAAAAAAATTTTAAATAATTATTTTCTTTTTAGACTATGTTGAAAGCATGATTTTTTATTTAAAAATAGCCATTTTTTGGCTCTTTTTACATAAACTTTTAATGACTTTTGAAAATTTTTTGCAAGAAAACGATTAAAAAATGGCTATTTTTAAATTATAATGTATAATTAATTGTAAAAATTATAATTCTTATTTGTGAGAAATAATAAAAATAATAGTCGAAGAAAGCAATAATAATTTAAAAAATAATTAAAATTAAATGATAATAGGATCAATATTTATTGAATATGTTATATCAGTGCAATTTTCTTATATATTAAATCACTTCATCAAAAATCTTGAGATGTAGATAATGTTATGATATTCAATTAGATGTATTAATCATCATTCTACAACTTTCCAATCTGCAAAAATTTATACACTTGAACCATATTTTAATGTGATCTAAAATTTACTTTAGTGTTCTCCAATATAAAAATAACTTAACTGTTAAATCTTTAATGATAGTGACTTTTGTAATACCCTTTTAATGTGTAAAATAAAAATTGTTTGCTGATGATCTCATCAACATATTTTTTTTATTGTCTAGACATCATCCAGTTCTGTTAGATTTGTAATAAATTGTAGACATTTATAAAAGCTGATCTATTTTAGAATAATGGTAATGTGTCTAAAATACAACCAGAAATTATAACAAATAAATTGTTGTCAAATAATCAAAATTCACTGAATCAATCCTCACAAAAGTTTGTAATCAAAGATGTACAACATGCTAGGTGGCCAAAAGGATCAAAAAAAAACTTAACCTTTTTGTGTCAAAGTAAAGATTATTTAGTTATGAGAGACCATCTTGTAGATGATGCTGTAACTGATTTAGAAACTAAAATTCAAGAGTATTGTTTGGAAAATATTGATATGTATTCTCCAGCATTAGAAGAACTCTGTATTGCTAAGTATAGTAAGTTTAGTATCAACTATAATTTTAAGTATAACCAATTATTAATTATTATATAATTAATAATTTATCATATATAAATATATTTTACAGTTTGTATCGTTGTATAAACTCAATTTTTTGTATTGTATACTCCATCAGTTCTACATACCAACTCTATGTGTTAAAATACTTCAAAACTCAATAAGTATTCACTCAAAAGTTGTTAAAAGAATCAAAAAAGGAACGAGCATATAAGAGGGAGTATAGGTGTAGCGTCAATCGGGGATAAGATGAGAGAAAATAGACTTAGATGGTTTGGTCATGTTATGAGGAGAGAAGAATCGGAAACCGTAAGAACAGTTATAGAAATTAATGTTGAAGGAAGAAGAGATAGAGGAAGACTAAAAAAGAGATGGAGGGATGCTATTGAATGCGATTTGAGGACAGTTGATGTGATGCGTAGATGATGTGGGAGATTGTGTCAAGTGGAAGTTTAGGATAAGGGTGGCCGACCCCAAGTAGTTGGGATTAAGGTGAGGAGAAAGAAGAAGAAAGAATTATGAATCAATAAACAATAATTTTTTACTATTTTTATTGTTAAAAATTAATAATAATTTTTACAGTCAAGGAATGTAAAAATTGTTTTTAAAAAATTATAGTAAATTTGTAATTGTATCAAAGGATATAAGAGTTATCAGTTAGATCTATGTCACTCTGTATGTTTATTTAAAAGTCCAGAGCAAATTAAATTGGGAAATATGATGAATGAATAGTATACTAATACTTAGTTATTGGGTAATTTTTCAAAATCCTGTATTTTTTAACACGCTTATATTAGTTTCACACGTATGTTTGTTTATTGTAAGTTTGTTTGTAATTCTCCACTCGCCACGTGTTATTATTCTCGTGTATCCTAATGTAATGGCCTTAAGATTAGACTCTCGTAACGCATTCACCCCACCCTGCTCACCACACGACGAGAACATTATTCCTGTATAGTTTTATTTTTGGTTTTCGTAACCGTACATGCGTGCGTATCATCAATGTTAATATTATATTTCTAAATCAAAGAACTACTAATTAGGAATAATGAAGGAAATAAGAGTTCATTTTGCTTTTAGAATAATTCACCTTTTTTTTAAAATTAAACACTACAGATTTGCATTGAAGCGTGTCTTATGATTGTAATTTTAATCACTGTCAGATATCTTCTATACTGGATCCAACTATGCCACGTCCACACAATGTCGCGACCCTACTGTGCTACCTTTTTTTTCTTGTCATTTGCCTTTTCAATGATTTGAATTGAAAATAACTCAATATTGTTAATTTCATTAAATAAGATTATTTTATTTTCTCAATAGGTGATGATTTATGGTATAGAGCACTGTGTGTCAAAAAACCTGATATGTTTAACAAAAATAATAATTACACAGTCTATTTTCTGGATTGGGGAATAGAATACTCTGTCATACCTGAAGATTTGAGAGAAATGCCAAAGAATTTTATTTATTTACCTGCATCTGCAATCAAATGCTTTGTTAAAGGTAATATTTGAATTAATTTTAACGATAGATTAACTTCTTAAATCAATTAAAATAATACTTCTTTTATTTCTGAGACTTAGATGTCAGTGTTACAAGATGGAGTGTTAATACAATTAAGGCTGTTGGAAAACTTATGTTAAGTGTACTCAACTGTCACATTATTGAGAAAATATCAAACGATTGTTATTTAATTGATTGTGAAACTATTGTTAACTTAGTTAATGAGGCTGAAAAATAAAAGTTTACATATATACAGAGAAATGTTAAAATATAGTATTAAAAATAATTAAAATGTCTTTTCTTTTGTTTAAATAAATTGTATATTTTTAATGTGATTATTTTTAAGTTTATAAATAAATTTTTTTGAACTGTTGTACTTTATTTTCTGAACTATTTATCATTTTGATGATGTATTTATTTATTTACATAAAAAATTGTATAAATCTTTATATTTTTTGTAATTTCTTATCAAAATACATTGTATTTATAGGTAAGAATGAAATAAAGACTAGATTTTCTTTTTTATACCAATTTGCTGACATAATAATTTATATCTTAAAATAATGTGGGGGGAGGTTTCTTACAAAACAATTTTTCCAGGCTCTTCATTTTTTTATATAAAAAAATTAAATTTTTTATGCTTATTTCATTTGCGAGCCACAACTCTTCTAACCGCTAGAACCTGGCCTGCTAAAAAAATAAATCTATTTATTTAAAAAATCAAAATTGTATATTGCTTATATATTTAATATGCTTCAAAATTATAAAATATAAAAACTAAAAATAATAAATGGTAATGATCATTTTGACATTCAACACTTCATGTTACAGAATATTTGTGATAATTCAAACTAAACTTCTTAATTAAAAACTAAGCATGTTTTCTTACGACAGAAATACTAGAACAAAATTTTTTTTTAGGTTCGATGAAAAGCATAATAATTATTGATTTTCTGTGTTCATTTCATTGGCGATAGTTTTCCAAAATTTTAGACAGGAATTACATACCCGAGATTTCCCAAGTACGTTCTACTTTTAGTTTCGATGCGAAGCAGAGAAGGTATTAATTTTATTATGATGTGTTTTTGTATTTTTTTTTTTGTGTCTTTGAACGCTCAATCTCAGTTCTCACCGAACCGATATCTTTCAACGATATGTCAAAAGATCACAAATCGTATCTAGTCGAAGACATTACCCTCAAAAATTGAAAAAATTTCTCTCGTTCACCGTAAATGGGGAATTCCTCCAAAAAATTACAAATTTAAAAATCGCTAATTTTCGATATATTTTCAATTTTTTTTTGCTTAAAACTGTCCTAACTTTTTTAAAAATGACCTAATTAATATATATTTTTTTTATAGATACCTTAGGTATTTACCTATTGACACAGCCCGCGTCGCTTCGTTATACACGATGCCCCGCGACTCGTGCCACCTTTATCAGCCGTCGCCCTATTTTATGAGTATTTAACTGACCAACATCGCTTGTTATACGCTACGGTGCAAAGTCCAGCAAATGCCGCACGGCCGACGACCACCCGCCACAAATGGTGCGAGAGTCTTCCTCCCGTTGTGAAAGCGACAATGTCGACCAACCGATCCGCACCCGCGCACCGTCGCCTACAAAGTTCTCGAATTTTTATTTTAAATTTATATTGCTACAACTTGGAAAAATGTATGGATCAATATTATTATTTTTTTATATGCCCATTTTTCATCTGATACGCTTTTTTTTTAAATCGGATCATACCCCTTTATTCAAGGGGGGTCAAAAATTTAAACACGCGTATTGAAACTAGGACATTTTCAATTTAATTTTTGATAGTGTTCGAGAAATAGTGACACTTTTATATGTATCTTAAATTAAAACTTTGGTAATATACTTTAATTTGAAAAAAAAAAATTGATCTCTGGATTTGTCTTCAAGGTGACAACGACTACCGTCATTCAAAAATATGCTATTTTTGTATTAAAATTCTGGGTTTTGTATTCTATTTTAATTTAAAATACCTGACAAGGGGAGAATACTGATTTTCATTAATATTATATAGATTAAATTGATATAGTGTAGAAAGTTAAACTAATTAATATTTTTTTGCTTTTTGTTTAATTTGAGAAAAATAGCTTTGAAATTTGAACTAGCTTAAACTGTCATTTTTTTCAGATAACGGAAGTAACGTACGGTTGTCAAGTCAGTAAACCTAGTTTTTATCGCGCTCGGGGTACAAGGTTCCAACCCGCGTATGGCAAGGAATTTTTTGCATTTTTTGCATTTTTTTCTTAATTCTTTTTATGTTAAAATAAATTTTCAACACCTTTGATTTTTATCTCATTTAGAGTCAATAACATCAATAAAGATCAAGGATCCCATCACTGTAGTCACCCCTCGCGAGAAGAAATTTCTTATTCATATAAAAATTATTTTACTATATTTTAGGTTTTAGCTTCAATGCAAAACTATGAAGGTTTTTTTTATTTTCTTTGCTCTAACATTACCTACTTTTTTCAACGATACGTCAAATGATTACAATTAGTTGAAGATATTACCCTCAAAAATTGAAAACAAAATTCTAATCTATCAATTAAACAGTTAATTATCCCACGTTCTCAATACAGACAATTCAAATCATTCATTTTTAATGTTTTCAAAGTATTTATTGACGAATTCAGTTTGATATGATAGGTTACAACTACAAAATTAAATCATTTTACTTTGTAATTCCATAATATATTTACTATATTTGTGTGTGCTATTACTAGATTATAATATTCAAATTTTTTTGGCAACATGTTGGTATATAAATAATTTCTAAAAAAAATGATTATTTTTTCTCCTGAATTAACAATTAATTTTTACAAATATAATCAAATTTTATAATACGCTCAATTGAATAAATGTTTTTGACAACTTTGTTTTGATTAATTCTTTTAGTTAAAGTAAATCATTAAAATTAATTAACTTCTGAATATTTCAATTGTAGAATCTTTTTAAACACCAAAAGTTAGTAGGAAATGATTACTATTATTTCTATTTCAGTAATCTATTACGATATAAATGCAAAAAAATATTGAGCTACTCTGATAAATCTATTTCTATTGTCTCTGAAAGTTCTTCATCTGTTGCTCTAAATTCCATTTCTTGATCTAAAAAAATTTATATAAGACTATGAATGATGTTTTAATTAATATTTTTTTATTTTACATACCTAGTTCAATTAGCTCCTTTGGTTTTGGGACAAACGTTTCTTCAGTTATTGAATCATATTTAAATCCCAGTTGGAAATATTTTTCTATAATTTCTGTCTTGATATAATTTTTAATTTTCCTTGTTAAGAATTTGAAAAATATTAATTTTATGCCTTGGTCAATAATAACTTTATATTCTTGATTCCATTCATTCCATAAATAATTCGTATCATAAGGTTCAAATGTACAATAGTATAACATTTCCTTTTTTATATTTTTAATGAATGTAAGAAAAAAATTAAACACAGTAACTAATATCCAAGAGTATGTAGATATATCGTCACGTGATAGAGATGTTTCCATTATGAATTTATGAAGAATATTTGCTATTGTCCCTAATAAAGGACTCATTATGTAGTAATTTTTTTTATTCCTTATAAAAGTAATCCATGGTTTGTAATGTAATAAATCTAAAGCGTCCATTGCATTTTTCATCAATGTTGCTGTTGGAACAATAAAAGTGGCTATTAAGTCTATGAGTTCTTCGGTATAAATGCATCCATTTAAGAAATCGTGTTCTCCAAGAATTTTTTCATAACAAATGGTTATCATGTTGATAATAATTGAAAAAAGATTATTCATAACTTTAGCATATGTACATCCAAGATATATAGTCAAGGCTCGTATCTTTTGTATACAGTTAGACTGATTTGTAGGTATTTCAATTAGACTTTTAAGATCATATTTTTTTTTCAAATATTTTATAGAGTACACATCGTTCAAATTTTTCCATCCCGGATGATTTAGTAATTTATCTAATTGTAATATTTTTATTTTTGTAGCATTGTGTGTTTTAATATATAAAATCACATAAAATAATAAAAAAATTATCTTGACAATTTTTAATGAAAACATTTAAAAAATAATTATAAATGATGGATTCAAAATTTTTTGAACAAAATATAATTTGAAGTCTCAAAAGACACGTACTCATTCTGTTCTGCATTTAGAAATGATAAAGCTAAAATTTATAAAATATCTGTGATATTATTATAATTTTCTTTAAATAGAATTGTTGCCACATAGATTTTACATTACGTCACATAAAAATTGCGCTACAACTCAATTATATTGTTGAAAAGTTAGAGCTTGGGTTAATTATTATAATAAAGAAGTTTGATATATTACTAGCATAATAATGTTTTTTATTTACTTTAAGGATATCATACATAAAAAAGCTGAATAATACTAATGTCACTTGTCATTATTAGTTTTGAAAATGTTTCAGAAATTTTTTGATCTTTATACATATGTTTAATTATTACCTATATGTAAAAACCTATATGTTAATTTCTAATGCTTATAAAATGAAAAAAAAAATTTTGTCCCGACACTTTATCTTCTGCATGTAAACGGCTGCCATAGTTAAAAAAAAGCTAATTTTGTGTTAAAATTTTCGATTTTAAATTTTCAACTTAAAAATGCTATAACTTTTCGAAAAATGTAAGTATCACATAAATTTTTTTTTTCTAAATACATTATAAGTACATATTCTAATTGAAATACTTTTTATTAAAATTGGACAATTTCCCCTAATATAGGGGTCGTTCAAAACTTGAAACATTGTATAAAAAATAAAACTTTTTCAACTTAACTTTTGAAAATGTTCCTGAAATACTGCGTCCTTTAAACATATACTAAATTAAAGTTTATTTTATGTACAGTAAAATGAAAAAAAAAATTTGTCCCGACACATTGTCTTCTATGTGCAAATGGCTGTCGAAATTTAAAAAAAAAATTTAATGTTTGCGATAAAAATCACCTTGTATCGGGATGTTTTTTATACTTAAAACTGCCATAACATTTTCAAATATTAACAAATCAAAATAATATTTTTTTATATTGAAATCTTAGGTAATTTCGTTTCATTTGATATCATTTTTTTTGAAAATCTAACACTTATTCTGCTCACAAAGGGAGGTTTAAAATAGCAACTTTTTACAAAACCTAACTTTTTCAATTTAATTTTTGAAAATGTTCTGGAAATACAAAGTCCTATAAACATATACCAAATTAAAGTTTATTTTATGTACTGTAAAATGAAAAAATAAAAATGTTTCCCGACGACTTTTCTTGTATGCGCAAATGGCTACAGTATTCAAAAATATGCTATTTTTGTATTAAAATTCTGGGTTTTGTATTTTATTTTATTTTAAAATATCTTATTAGGGGAATACACTGATTTTCATGAATATTATATAATTGAATTGACATAGAATAAAGTTCATAAGACTTAAGTTCATAAGACATTAGAAATTAAACTTATTAATTTTTTTTTACTTTTTTAAAGTCGAAAAAGTAATTTTTAAATTTGAGTTAGCTTAAATAGCCAATTTTTTAGCTTCGATGCGAATTTTTTATATGTAAATACTAATTTTTAATAATATTAAAACTTAGAAGTGATAGAAAAAATCTAATTGCAGATTTGATAACATCGCGAAAAGTTGATTTAGAATGGTATGTTTTTGTTACTGATGAAAGTTCCTTGTAGTTCAGTGCATTTATTTATAGTAACAAACAGTTTTTATTGAAATTTATTGTATCAAGCCCTTTAAATTTTTATACACGTAAAAATAAAGCAAAATACAACTTCTTTATTATTTTTATAATTTCTCCGTTTAAATTACAATATTAAATTATTGAATATCAATTTCATACTAAATTTAATAATTATAATTAGTATTTATTCATATATTATATTTTAAAATTAAAGAACTACTAATTAGGTTATAATCAAAGAAATAAGAGTTGATGATGCTTTTGGAATAATCCATCAATTTCTCTAAATGAAACACTATCTACAGATTTGCATCGAAGCGTTTCTTATGATAGTGATTTTAATCACTGTCAGATATCATCTATACTTGTCCCATCTATGCCTCATCCGCACTGAGCTACCGTTTTTTTTCTCATTACACATGCTTATATTTAAGGTCAAACGCTATATTCATATAGTAGAGGAGTAAATATCGCCATTGTAACGACCTCCCTTAAAAAAAAATTTTTATATGTATAAAAAACCCAGCAGAGTGGGATCGTGGTACAGTGAGGATGTGGTATTGTTGGGTCCATTATAGATGATATCTGACAGTGATTAAAATCACTATCATAAAAAACGCTTCGATGAAAATCTGTAGATAGTTTTTAATTTTAAGAAATTGGTTAATTATTCTAAAAGCAAAATTAACTCCTATTACTATCAATATCCCTAATTAGTAGTTGATTTATAAGTGTAAATAAATATATTTATAAATATTTATATAGCAATTAAATATAGTATGAAATGGATATTTAATAATTTAGTATTGTAATTTTTACGGAGAACTTATAAAAAATTATAAAGTAGTTATTACTTTTATGGCAAACGTGTATGAAAATTGAAGAGCTTGACATAATACTTTTTAGATAATAATTTGTTGTTAATTATGAATAAATGGTCTGTAAGCAATTTTCATCAGAGTCAAAAAGATACCTATATTATTCAATTTTTCGTCATAATTTCAAATCAGCAATTAAATTTTTTCTATCACCAATATTTTTTGATATTATTATTTAGTTACAAACTATAAGATGTCGTAATATGCTCAATGCTTTGCATTAAGCATCTTACAATTATCAATGAAAAATGTAAAATCTGTATTTTAAATAACTTGAAAACAAACAAATAATATATCTGTCATAACAAATACGATGTTCAACACAATTTCTTATTATTTATATATATTTGTCAATTATCAATTGTTAAATATGCTATCTCAATATAATAATCATGTAATGTATAATTAAATACAATAAACTAAAAAGATCACTAAAAGCGCTAACAACAATATTCCTGGTTTGAGGGCGCTATCATTTTACTATAAAAAGCTCTGAAATCCTTTTAGACCGGAGAGAGAGAGAGTTCGCTTTTTCCGAATTAAAATAAGAATAAAAAAGAAACAATTATCAGTCACAGCCCTGCGTTGTTGTCGCCTAACTTTTACGCGTTTTATTTATATATGAAAAGAACTTGTTTTAATTATTTATCTTTTGACGAAGTGCGAATTAAATACTTTTAATTATATATAAACATATTGAGATATTTATCAAATCATCTCGCAGAAATTTGCAAGAATAAAAGAAGTAAGTAATTTTATGTTATCCCAATTATTTGGAGTTAATAAGTTTGAGTAAAGGATGACAAAGCAATAGATCATTTGCAAGTGGGCTTTTTATTAATAATTCGGCCTGTAACAACAACGTGGTTTGCCACTTGCATAACGACTAGCTATAGTAGCAAGGGTCGCCACCACCTAGGCGAGGTGTCACACTTATCAGATATGATTACCGGACCATAGGTGGAATTTAATTTTAAGTTAATTAAAAGTATAATCTACGTTAATATGTCGTTATATGTATAAATTACTATAATACCTCATGGTTTATTAAACACAATTATGACAATCAAAGTTGTATTTGGTTGATATGTAAAACATACCGTAGCCCGTGTCTAGATTAAGGAATAGGGATAAATACACGCGAGTAATTAAGTTACTCGCGCAATAAAATAAATATTACAGTTGAAATTAATAAGGAAATTTAATTTAATTGTTAAAAAAAAAAGAAAATTAAGTTAAACATGGACAAAAATGCGAATGCATCAAAAACCATGTTTACAAATAAAGGCAATAANAAAACCATGTCTACAAATAAAGGCAATACAAATAAAATAAAATATTTAAACAAAACAAACAAATAATATTACAAACATCATGGACGGTATTGGAACACATCCGTTAATGTTAATCGGAAATTAATGAAGAACACCAGGAGCGGTCTGGACACTCGCTGCTTAGCGTTGGCTAGAAGAAAATGGAAACACGTGCTCTCCACACATAAACAAAATTAAGTTAATTTACAATAAAATAAATTGAAATAAAATATAGCTCATTACATAAATATAATATAAAAAAGAAAACGTGTAATAACCAATAAAAAGAGAGAGAAGTGAGTGAGAGAGTGAGAGTGAAGTTAGATACCGTTAGATAATATAAATAAATGAATAGAAGGGATCGTTAGATGTGTGAAGTTAGAACGAAGATATATTTAAGCGAAAGAAGAAAATAATAAATTATAAATTAAAGTGTCTTTTATTAGTTATTACTATTAATTGTAGTTAGTGTGTTAAACTACTCTTACCTGATATATCTTGACTGCAAATCTTGTTTTACGGTGTAGAGAGGAGAAGAAGGTGAATTAGATTTATTAGATGTTAAATAAATGGAAAAACAGTTTATTATATAAGCATGTATTATAATTGATAGTCATTCAAACATGAATTTACATTAAGTTAAACTATTAAATTATATTAAGAATAACGACACCAAGTCACAAAGTAAGACAGATAAAAAGGCCGCAAAGTAAAAGAGTGAAGTTGAGCACTTAAGTCTGAACGCTTGAGGTGGAAAAATAGAAGTGGCTCTTTGACGGATTGTCAAAAGCTGATCAGATCCCAGAGGGCTCTTAGGTCTGTTATAATGAATCATGGTAATAAAATTTTATTTGATGAAATACGTTATTTAATTAAAAAGAAAGATGTCCTTTACAACGCGGTACGAGAATTGATTTGTGTAAACAAACAATGATAAGTAATACGTTGTATATTGCTAATTCATACGTGCAGCTGTATGAACTCATTTATGGGTTTTACGGTAAGGACCATGCAAACAAAATTAAACTATTATACGCCTCAGCGGCGTCGACATGTCACTGGCAATCGCCAACGAGACGTCTGAATTCAACTAAGTATCAAAATAATATTACAAACGTTACCCGGTCTCCGAAGAGACCCATCCGATGGTCTGGATGCTTCGCCGAAAAGATCTGGTCGTTCGCTGTTGGTGGCTCTACTCCATCATTGAAAAATATGTCAATAAAACAACAAATGTGTGCACCCTAGCACGGTCAATAACAGATGAAGGAATAGAGAAGAGTCAACACCAATTTAACGGCAATTTCAAATCGATAACGGCCAGTCTTTTTGGAAGGGATCAATACTGATAAACAATTTGATTTTAATTATATTTCTCTTTTATCGCCTTATCTAGCGGTCAGCGGCAAAATAATGAGTGGTTGACACCGCTGTGTCAGAAAAAGGTTCTTTCGCGCGATAAAATAAATAAGTAGACATAACAAAAAATCTTAAACGGTCCACCTTCGAATTTGTGACGTTACACATTTATTAAATTAATATCTTAAAGCAGAGGTTCTCAAAGTCAAATGAATCACGGACCCCCATCTAAAGACCTACAGTTTTAAAGACCTAACCCTGATATGTGCTCGCGGACCCCTGGGGGTCCGCGGACCACACTTTGAGAAACTCTGTCTTAAAGTGTCAATTTTGACTGGTTGGTTACAGAAATTATACATAATCACGTTATATGGTATTCGTGAACTGGCTCTGTCGTTTCGTTGCCTTAAAGATGTTTTAAAAAACCTAGTGTGATTTCTACTGTATAAGTTAGGCTCTGGTATTCGTGGACTGACTCTGCCGTCTCGTTGCCGAGGTATTCGTGAACTGGCTTCGCCGTTTTGTTGCCTCTTAGCAGTAGTGATGGGAAAAAATAACAGTAACAGTGATTTATAACAGTTACTGCTTGAGTATCAATAACAAGCTGTTACTTGGAATAAATAGTAACAGTTACTGTTATTTTGTATTACGCAAGGTCATCAATATTTCACGCATAGTATTTAGTCTCATATTTGAAATTTACAACACTAGGAGCGCTAATTTCTGACATTTAATGAATCTACCTTGGTTTTACAGTAATATTATTATGTTATCACAATTATTTTTTTAGTTTTTTATGATAAATTATTACCTGTTGCTCCTCTCTTAACAGTTAAATTCTTATTTTATTTAAAATAGTTATTTTATTATTGTTTATTGTTATTGTTACTAATAGTGTTTATTATTTAAAACAATTACATCACTGATATTTTGAAAGTAACAAATAACAGTTATCAAAATTGATAACAAGTTGCCATCACTACTTAGCAGTAACGACATTGGGGGGGGGGGCATTCGCCCCATCCTTGATTTATATGGGCCGGTCAAATTTTCGGTACGTGAGGCCGCTGAAATGGCGGCTCCACTCATAGTGGGCCACTCGTCCAGGACTCATAACAGTAGATGGTTTCATTTTTAAGAAACTCAGAAACATTAGAAGAATATAAAATGAATAATGCGAATATGCAATATGAATGATATATTGATGATGTATTTGTCACGACTTTTAATTCTACCATCATACTGCTATCACATTGTTTTTATGATAACAAAAAAAGCGTAACCGTCGAAAGATTAAATTATGAAGTTGTAAACGTTTTTTGATGTTGTACAATCATGGCTATAAATAACTCTATTTATAACAAACTATTATCAAATAACAAATATAAATGTTTTGAAGTTTGACTACTTAATTATAAAATATAAGAACAATAATACAAAATGTCAAAGAGTAACAGTTTAAATAAAAGGAAAGGCGGAGCGCAAAAATTGCGAGGCAAAAAAACAGCACAACTCAAATATATAGGAAATGATTCTAAACAGAGTAAAATAAATTTTTTTATTAAATCAACTGCTTTATCAAGCGTAAGTTTAAAAATTGAAATAAATAAAATTACTATACAGCTTTTATTGTTATTAATAATTAATTTCATTGTTTGATTTGTATCAACAAAAAGATGATGACGTAATGTCAACTAAACAAAATGTTAAAGGATCATTTTTGTCATTGCCTAAAAAAGAAAGTTCATCAATTTAAGACATCGATAAATCTATATTCCCTGTAAAGAAAGAAAGTGCATTGTTTAATAATTTAGAATCAGAATTTATACATTTTTTACTCAAAGCAACTCTGTTTTTGGCAAAACAAGGATTACCTTTTAGTAGTCACAACGAGACGCATACATCAACAAATAAGGGCAATTTTATTGAACTTTTACAAATGTTTGGCAATGATAGACTCAATCATAAGATACAGTACAGGTATGGACATTATACTAGTCTTGAATATCAAAATGATTTAATTGCAACTATTGCAAAATGCACAAGACAAAAAATATTAAGGAACATTAATAAATTTGGAATTTATACAATTATGGTTGATGAGACAAAAGATAAATTAAGAAAGAACAAATGAGTTTTGTTATAAGGTTTCTGGATGACAATTTTAATATAAATGAAAAATCCATTGGCTGTTACCATATGATTAAATCTGATTCTGAAAGCTTATTTAATCAAATAATTAAAGTAATTTCAGAAAATAATTTAGATATAAACAAATGTGTAGCACAATGTTATGACGGTGCATCAGTTATGAGCGGAATGTATATAGGTGTTCAAGAACGAATACGCAGTAAAGTATCACACGCATTGTATGTCCACTGCTATGCGCACCGTCTTAATTTATGTTTAATTCAAATATTGCAAAATGTACCATTTATTGTCAATTTTTTTAATACAGTGCAAGAAATTTACAAGTTTTTGATGAATGGACAAACAAGATATGAATTATTTATTGAGGCTCAAAAAGATCACAATTTACCAGTGTTACACTTAGAACGTTTAGTAGGCACTAGGTGGGCTTACTGGTATAGGTCAATAAGTAAAATTAATTTAAGATATACAGAAATTATTGAAGTACTTTCTATACTTATTAAAGAAGGTGATCAAACAGCTAGGGCAACCGGAATTTTAAATGAAATATCTAAATTTTCTTTTATTATTATGATGTTTGGGATGAAATCTCTACTTAAGGTTACACATTGTGCTTCTACAGAACTGCAAAATTCAAATATTATTTTATCAGCAGCTATTGATTAGATAAAATGTACTAGACAAAGTTTAAGTGAAATGCGGAGCGACACATTTGGAGTGAAACAATAAGCAATTGATTGATACTAAAAATGGAATTCCTATTAATCAAAGTTCAAACAGAAAGTGTTGTTTGAATAAAAAGCTTAAAGACTTCTTTATTGAATCATCAGTAGGGAATACTTCAAATAGCACTCTGAATAATTCTACAAATGAATTAAAAGCATTATTTTATTCAGCAATTGATAGGTAAGTCCTATTATAGCTTTAATATTTTGAATGTGTTATGATTTGAAAATTGAAATAGTTGCTTACTAATATAACTAGATACCTGTTTTGCTTTTTGGTTGCACATTGACATTATTCCATATATACTATAAACAAAAAATTAATTTTTAATCTTCAGTACATAACATAATTCTTCTATATAATGTTTATCATATTTTCTAATACAATTTTAATGGTTACAATGTAATTATTTATTTATTTTATAGATTTATTAATGAACTTGATAATTGTTTTAATGACACAAATAACAATATTCTCTTAACCTGTACTTTATTTATTTCTTCAAATCCTGATTACTTTAACTTCAAAAGTTCCTATCTTCAAGCTTTTTTGAATCACTATAGTTACTTCAAAATTAATCCTATATTATTTGAATTTCTGAATTTTCTGAAAATCTGAATTTCTTATTGCCAAAAACCTACTTTCTAAAAACAAAAGTAATAGCCGTGAAGATGGCGTTCATGATCTTTCTTCCATATCAAAAAATTTCTTGGAAATTAAAAACTCTTTTCCAGAGACACTAAAAATTATTTCTATTCTCATGACTACCTGTATCAACTGCATCAAATGAACGCTTTTTTTCATCTTTAAAACGCATAAAAAATTTTTTACAACTGACAATAACTGATGAACGCTTGAGTGATTTGCTAGTGATTGCTGTTGAAGGTGATGAAGCTTCAAAAGTTGATCTACAGAAAGCTATTGATATATTCGCAAGCATGAAATCTCGAAGATAGCTTAATAGATAGATTAAGAGCTTAATAGTTTATACTTATTTTTGTTTTTGTATTTAGTGTATATCATGTTATGAACTGAATATAGTTGATAATATCTTATTATTACTTACATTATTTATTTATCTTCATTGATATATCCTATTATAGCTTGCTTGACAGCATTAGTTTTATCTTTTTTTTTTCTGAGTATATACATAGATTAAAAAGAATAATTTTATTTATTTTGTTAAGGAGATTAGAAGCGATTAATTTCTGTTTTTGTCTGACTCACATACAACATAGGAGCTTAAATGTGTGTTAGATAAAAACAAAAAATAACAACTTTCAATCCTCTTATTGGTGCTATGGTGAATATAAACATTTAATTATCCATTTAACATACATATCATTGTCAATAATGTGTTTATTCAATTATTTGAATGAGTACTTTTATTTTAACATAACATTTTTTATTTCTTGCTTGCAAATCTGTAAATTATCTATTTTTTTATACAACTACCTCCTTTTACTAATAATGAACCATCTGTACTGACTACTAAGTATAATAGGCTGTTAGTATAAAAGTACTGTTTTGTAACTAATTGTTTTGGAAAAATATTTATATTTGTAAAAAGAGGTTGGCGAGGTAGACGGTCGCCAAGGACGCAGAAATGTTAGGGGTGATTCTGAGTACGTTAAGACGTATTTTTTAAAATATTCATAAAATACTATCCAGTTTTTTTGTCGGTTGAGCAAAAAGTCTTCAAAAAAAAAAAAAAAAATACACCGTGGATGGCCGATAAAAATTTTGCCCCCCCTAAGAAAAACTGAAATGACGCCCCTGCCTCTTAGTTAGGACATTAGAAACTAACCAGACAAAAGTTTATTACACCTCGAACAGAGGTACTGCGTTTATTATTTTTATATCTACTTGTCTTGGTTTTTTTAACCCTCGAACCATACGACCCCGATAGAACCACAACATCAGGTTCTCACCTTATACAAAAACCCAAAATCCCATCACCATTATATTCTATACTTTTATTTTATTAATTTTTGTTATTTGAATTATAACAATATTAATCTTAAAAATACCATTTTTTTAATTCTCATAAAATTTTCAATTTAATGATGTCAATTTCAAACTTGCAATTAAGCTAAAAAAGTTATGGCAACATGTTCAATTTTTTTTACTATAAATTTTCACAAATCTTTATCAAACATTTTTCATTAACTTTAAAGAATCAAAAAAATAGATTAAAAATTAAATTTTGGACTGATTATTTTTAAGAATTTAAAAATCAAAGTCAGTAATTATTTGAAAATAATTTTTTTTTCTTTTAATTATTATATTATATGTAATTAGTAATAATATCAAAAATTAGAAGTGATAGAAAAAGTCTAATTTCAGATTTAAAAACGGCGTGAAAAGTTGATTTAAAAAAGTATATTTCTGATGAAAGTTTCTTGTAGTCCAGTGCATTAATTAATAGTAACAAACAGTTTTTATTGAAAAATATCGCATCAAGCCCTTTAAACTTTTATACACGTATAAGTGAACCAATATATAACTACTTTATTATTTTTATAATTTCTCTGTATAAATTATAATATTAAATTATTAAATATCAATTTCATATTAAATTTAATTACTAAAATTATTATTTATTCATATATAATAATTATAAATCAAATAACTAATCGGGATAAAATTAAGGGAATAAGAGTTATTGTTGTTTTTGAAATAATCTACCAATTTCTTAAAATTAAACACTATCTACTGATTTGCTTCAAAGCGTTTCTTATGATAGTGATTTTAATTTATGTCTATCTAACGTAATCGCTACTGACTAGTTCTTAGAAATTAGAATACGCCAATACCAATAAATCTAAAAATAATTTTCAGCAAAATAAGCTCTCGGCAAATGCCACAAACCTTATTACATATTATTGAACTATTAATATTTATTAATTTATTAACGCCAGTCGGATTTTTTGAAAACATACAGTATATAGTTTTAGTAACAGTAAAATAAATTAACAAATGTAAAAGTAATAATAAGTGTATCTCCGTACAAAGCTAAAGATTATCATTATATTCACGCATAAGCTTAATTAAGGGTGCATTTTTAGCAAAATTGGAGCTGCTTAAAGGTAAATAAAATTGACACTGAAACCTAGTATTACAGGGTACAAGAATATCAAGTTGCTCTAATAAACGTGGGGCATCAATATCTCCATTTAATAATCTATCGATAAAATATTTACCGAATTTTACACGTTTATGTTCTGACACGGTCCCGCGTCGTTCTCTATACACGGAGCCCCGCGACCCGTGACACCTTTATCAGCCCTACTACGTGCATATGGTAGTTTGACTAACACCGCGTGCGATACGCCACGGTACAAAGTCCAGCAAGTGCCGCACAGCCATCTACGACCCGCCGCAAATATACGTTAAGTAATCTCCGTGACCCCGCACGATATATATCTATCGATATTACGCCTAATCAACTCGTAGCACCTACGATTTTACCGTCGGTTTGTTATTAAATATTGAGTATATTGTATATTTTATTTTGTTCTTGTGTTGTGACTATTTTTCGGAAGAAACAATATATGGCTTCACGCCACTTTGTAATAAACTAAAACCTGTGACATTTAATTAGCGTTCTACGACGATAGTCGTAACAACTGGCTCTCCGGCAGGGAATCGAACCCCGGTCTGCCGCGTGACAGGCGGGGATACTTACCACTATACTACAGTTCTAAGGACTCAAGCTTAAGAAATCCTTTTATTGGACCTTAAACGTGGGCTAGGTGCGCTATATTAAGGGTATAACCAGGCGCGGACTGGGACCAATTTTCTTACCGGGAAACCAAGTTAAAGGGGCCCATAGGCAAAACTTTCGCGGGAAAGCTCCTGGGAGTCCACCCGATTTTTTGTACTGGTTGAGCAAAAAAAAAAAGTCTTTAATAAAATTTAGGCCAAAAATGGTGACTTAAGTAGTGTATTTTTTAGGGAATATTTTGATTAAATAGTCTAGCATCAGTATTAATGAAATTCTTTATTTTTGTTTAAAATCTTTACCATAAATTTTAAGTTAAAATAATATATATTTTTTAAGTTATACGTATTAATGTCTCCCTTTGCGCTATAAATGCTATAAACAAACTTTTAACTTAATGGCTGATTTAATCTTAATAAATTAGTGAAATTGAACAATAGTGTAATTATTTTAAATACTTTAAACTAATACAGAAGTTAAGTTTACAAAATATTCAGCAACGTATTATAAAATAATATGTAATTTTTGAAAATGTGAATCTGAATGTAAAACTACAAAATTAACAAATATATTCAGTTAATTTTTTAATAATCTAAACATTTCTAAACTTTTCTCACACATGAAATCTATTATTTCGTCATTAGTTATTTCATCTACTAATTCACGTTCGCAATTCATGATGAATATTGACTCTAAATTTGGTTGAGTTAATGTGCTTCTCAATCGCGTCTTAATCAATTTCAGTTTGGAGAATGATCTCTCACAGGTTGTTTGAGTTAAAGGAATAGTCAACAAAAATTTGTATACGTCGAAGTGTTCTTTATATTCCAAAGAATACATATTAAACTCATAAATTATGTTCGTCACGCACAATAAACACGAGTTACATTTTCTTATATTTGTACATTTTTCTTCAATGTTTTCATTTTG
>NW_026099576.1:11288134-11288578 GCF_025091365.1 Daktulosphaira vitifoliae | reverse complement strand
TTTTTTTTTTTACAAACTACCAAATGGCTTTATTATTTAAACGATAAAATTATCTTTATAAATATATTTTACAATAATTGTATATGAAACATAGTTTTATAACAATTAATAAAGAATAAACATGTGTGGAGTGACACCTCCAGCGAGGTGGCTCCTTAACCTAAGTTAAAACTAAATATTTTAAATTAAGTCATATGGCTTATGACGTTTAAGACGCCTGATGTCTTCGGAGTTGTCCAAAAGTTGGATGTTCAGTATACGATGATCGTTTGTGATAATGGTGGGATCGAGTTAGTTGCTCGTTATACGCCGCGCCGGTAACATTGCCGGACCGATTCGCGACGTAATAATTGTTACTATAAATAATTTTTCATTATAATAAATTAAAATCTAGAAATACAGTCCACTCTTTTTTATTATTTAAATAACGAGTTGCTCAAACAT
>NW_026099576.1:11281720-11287438 GCF_025091365.1 Daktulosphaira vitifoliae | reverse complement strand
GATATTAATAAGGAACCAGCAGATCAAGTAGCTTTTGGAATAAAACACCAATTTTTTTTAAATTAAACACTATCTAAAGATTTGCATCGAAGCGTTTATTTTTGATAGTGATTTTAATCACTGTCAGATATCATTTACTTGATCCAACTATGCCACGTCACCACTGTGCCGCAACCCCCCTGTGCTGGGTTTTGTTACATTGATTCTGATGTATTATTTTTTCTGAAAAACACTTATCGTGCTCGGCGTAGCCGGGTACCCCTATTGGAATCAGTGGCCTACTTATGATGACGGCCCGAAGAGGCTTTTGAGACAAAGGCACGTAAGGCTCAAAAGGGCTCTGGGTCTGGGGCTCCGCCCCAGCTAGGCGGAGCCTAGTATATTATTATTTATTTGAATAAATGTAAAAATAATATAATTTTATACAAATGAAAATGTTTACAAATAATAAAATAAAAAGTGTTGATTTTAAGTTTCATAAATTAAACCACCGCACTAGACGGAGCGTTATACTCGAAAATGTTATCATGTAATATAAGACAATATGTTGACGTTAAGGACATAAGATAAGGAACGAGCATATAAGAGAGAATATAGGTGAACGTCAATCATGGATAAGATAAGAGAAAATAGACTTAGATGGTTTGGTAATGTTCTGAGTAGAGAAGAATCGGAAGCTGTAAGAATAGTTATAGAAATGAATGTTGAAGGAAGATAAGGTAGAGGATGATCAAATAAAAGATGATGGGGTGGTATTGAATGCGATATGAGGACAGCTGATGTTAGCGTGGATGATGTGAGAGATCGTGTCAAGTGGTAGTTTAGGATAATGGTGGCCGACCCCATGTAGTTGGGATTAAGGCGAAGAAGACAAAGAATTATTTATAATATGTTTTTACAATTCAATATTCTGTATAATTACTCGGTAAATTAAATAGAAATTGTATAATGTATTCAATGGTGGCTCGAGGATGTTGGTGTCGGGGGTGTGACTTTAAATATAATACCGCTAGTTATAAGTATAAAAAAAAACCTAGCACAGGGGGATCGCGGCACAGTGGTGACGTGACATATTTGGATCAAGTATAATGATATCTGACAGTGATTAAAATCACTATCATAAAAAACGCTTCGATGCAAATCTTTAGATAGTGTTTAATTTTAAAAAATAGGTGGATTATTCCAAAAGCAACATGATCTGCTAGTTCGTTATTAATATTCTGATTCAGATAAAGTATATCGAATGAAAGAGGGATTATTAAAAAATATTATTTCTCATAAAAAAATTATNATCGAATGAAAGAGGGATTATTAAAAAATATTATTTCTCATAAAAAAATTATATTGATCAATACACTTTTCAATATGTTATAGCATTATAAAGTTAAAAATAAAAAAATTAAATCGAGAATTTTCAAACAATAATAGCATTTGGTAGCCAATTTCACCCTGAAGACAAAATAAAGTACGAATTTTTTTTTTACCATAATAAAGTTTATTACATTAGTTTTAATTTAATGTATATAGAAAAGTGTCAGACTTTCTGGAACACTTTCATAAGTTAAGTTGAAAAAATTAATTTTTTGTAAAAAAGTTGTCATTTTAAATCCCCCCCTGTGAGCAGGTAAAAAGTCAGATTTATAAAAAAAATATACCAAATGATAGGTAATGACATCATGCATAAAAAAAAAAAAAAATATATTAATATGTTTATTTTTAAAAAAGTTATGGCAGTTTTTAGTAAAAAAAATTGAAAAAATTTCGAAAAATAGCCATTTTTAAATTTGTAATTTTTTTGGAGGTTTCCCCCATTTACGGGGAACGAGGGAATTTTTTTCAATTTTTGAGGGTAATGTCTTCAAATAGATACGATTTGTGATCTTTTGACGGATCATTGAAAGAAATCGGTTCGGTGAGAGCTGAGAAAAAGTGGTAACAGACACAAAAAAAAAAACANTTGAAAGAAATCGGTTCGGTGAGAGCTGAGAAAAAGTGGTAACAGAAAAAAAAAAAAAAAAAAAAATAACACATCTTAGTAAAACCAATACCTTCTCAGCTTCGCATCGAAGCTAAAATTGTCAAATTAGATATAATAAAATAAAACACGTATTATTATTTTAAAGGTCGCAGTAGAAAATAGAATTAATTTTAGTAGGGGGTGCAATAGGGTGGCCCTCAAAAATCGAATGTCTTTTTTTTCTTTATGCTACCCCTTAATTTTTTTTTATTGGTCAAAAAAATGAGCTATGCAAAATGTGGGACCGATCCGTTAAGGTTAACCCGTGCCCCCGGGCCTATTAAGTTGAGTCGAAAAGTCAAATTTAATAGAAATAACTGATCTATGTCTTATAACTTTTTTTTCTCTTAACTTAGAATAATAAAAGTAAAACTCAAGTAAAGGAAATTTTACAAGAAATTCAAAAATAATAACTTCAATGTTGTTTTCTCAATAAATAGCCCACAAAAACACTANATAAGAGAGAATATAGGTGAACGTCAATCATGGATAAGATAAGAGAAAATAGACTTAGATGGTTTGGTAATGTTCTGAGTAGAGAAGAATCGGAAGCTGTAAGAATAGTTATAGAAATGAATGTTGAAGGAAGATAAGGTAGAGGATGATCAAATAAAAGATGATGGGGTGGTATTGAATGCGATATGAGGACAGCTGATGTTAGCGTGGATGATGTGAGAGATCGTGTCAAGTGGTAGTTTAGGATAATGGTGGCCGACCATTATAATGGTGGCCGACTCAAGTCACCAAAAGGCACGTTCTTGCCAGCCTGGCGACGTTGTTTGATTCATTAGGTTTAGTAGGTCCTGTCATATTAGTTGGAAAAATATTACTTCAAAAATTATGGCTTGAAAAAATCGGTTGGGATAGTCCAGTTCCGTCACACATACAATCAGAATGGAAAAGTTATAATAGTTGTTTAAATGAGCTCAATTCATTTAACATACCTCGTTGGATGAGGTCTGATAAAGAATAACACATTGAAGTTCATGGATTTGCGGATGCATCTACAAAAGCATACGGTGCGTGTATCTATATACGTACTACAGGTATGACGGACAGAGTCGTTAACTGCCAATTAGTGTGCGCAAAGTCGCGTATATCACCGATAAAGGTAGTGTCAATTCCAAGATTAGAGTTATGTGCGGCATTACTTTTATCACGTCTTATGCATGTAATTATATCGGCGCTTAAAGTGAACATATCAAAAAAATATTTTTGGACGGATTCAACTGTCACTTTAGCTTGGATAGCTGCAGAATCAAGTAAGTGGAAAACATTTGTTGCTAATCGTGTCAGTGAAATACACACTTTGACTGAACGTTCGGAGTGGGGACATGTGAAATCGAGCGAGAATCCAGCTGACGTATTNGAACATGTGAAATCGAACGATAATCCAGCTGACGTATTATCTCGAAGATGTACGCCAAACGAATTAAAAAATAACATGCTTTGGTGGCACGGTCCGGTATGGTTAATTAATAATGATTTCAAAGGTTCAATAGCACACAACGAAGATTTGGAACATATAAACGATATTAAAAACGAAGAAAAGATTACGGTATTTGATATTGATAAATATTCATCTCTGAACAAGTTATCACGCGTCGTTGCGTATTTGTTACGATACAAAAATAATTCATTATCGAAACGTAATAATATCCAAAGAATTATCGGGCCGTTAATCGTAGACGAAATATCAACAGGAATTAAATTACTAATCAAATTATTACAAAGTATTTATTTTTCTTCAATAAATTAAAGATTTAAAGAATAAATGTATCGTGTCGGGTAACAGTAAAATATATAATTTAAATCCGTTCATAGACGACGATGGAATCGTGCGCGTGGGTGGTAGATTAAGCAACGCTACAATTATTGATACTGATCAATGATTTCCGATTATAATACCAAATAAAACAAATTTTTCAAAATTGATCATGTTACGCGAACACGAAAGACTGATGCATGCAGGGCCACATGCTACACTTGCCATGGTGCGATTAAAATACTGACCACTCATTGGTCGAAGGTGCGTGCGAAAAGTTATATACTAATGCGTAAAATGTTTCAAGACACGACCAAAAAATATATCACCTTTAATGGGTAATTTACCAAAATTCAGAGTCGACCAGCCAAGTAGATGTTTTGAAAACTGTGGAATAGATTATGCGAGTCCGTTTCAGTTAAAATGTAACAATAGACGAAATTCCGCGACTCAAAAGTCATATATATGCGTGTTTGTGTGTTTCGCCACAAAGGCGGTGCATTTAGAGCTCGTATGTGATTTAAGCACGGATGCATTTATTGCAGCTCTAAAGCGATTCATATCTCGCCGTGGTCTATGTAAAAACATATATTCAGATAACGCTACTTGTTTCGTAGGTACAAACAATAAACTTCAAGATTTAAAACAGTTAATGTCGATTGACGATCACAAAGATCGTATTCATCAATTTATGACTAGCAACGAAATAGTATGGCACTTTATTCCTCCACGAGCACCACATTTCGGCGGATTATAAGAGGCGGCAGTTCATAGCATTAAAAAACATTTAAATCGCACTATATCATCCGTAAAATTAACATATGATGAGTTCTACACACTGTTGGTGCAGATTGAGGCTTGTTTAAATTCACTACCGCTTATCCCATTATCTACTGATCCTTCTGACTTATCCGTCCTTACTCCTGGCCTTTTTTTAATAGGTGACTCACTATCATCGTTGCCAGAACCCGAAATATGTAAGTTAAACAGTAATTTGTTATCACGGTGGCAAAGAGTACAACATATTACGCAACAAATTTGGAAACATCAATTACCTTATCCAATGTTACATTTGCTTCATTTAATAGTTTTTCTTGAAGTTTTTTGTCATAAACACCAGCAACAACACGATCTCTTATTAGTCGGTCTTTCACGTTTCCAAAGTTACAGTTGCTGCTTAGCTTTCTCAAAGCCGCAAGATACTCTTCGAAACTTTCATCTATTCTTTGGTTCCTGCTATTAAATTGAAATGCTTCCACACATTCATTTATGTTGGGTTCGTAATATTCGTCGAATAATTTTATAATTTCTTCCACACTTTCGAGTTCCTGTCCGTTCATCAATGTCTCATACACGTCCCTGGCTTCTTTGCCTATTATGTGTAGAAATATATTTATTTGTTCAATATGTTTTACTTATATATGCCTGCTGCAATGCTGAACACATTAAAAATTTTTTCCCATCTCGGCCATTCAATTTGTGCCTTACGAATATTAAGTTCTGACGGTGGTTTGAGCCCTTCCATGGTCACTTTTGTTTTTTCTTTATTTATAATTAACACAAATAATAAAAGAACAATCCTTTCGACTGCGCCATGTTATAAATTATTGTAATTATTTAGAAAATAAGTACACGCAAGTCACATGNTAATTATTTAGAAAATAAGTACACGCAAGTCACATGATTTTCATACTTATATTTTATTTAACGAAACTTATTTAACCTTTAACATGAACATTGATAAAACAATGATACAGTGATGCCACACATCACGACAGTAACCTTCTGGCCTCTAAAGAAATATTGAATATATCTCATTGACGACTCATGACTTGGACGACAGGACGATTGCACCCTAGGGTGGCCCTCAAAAATCGAATGTCTTTTTTTTCTTTACGCTACCCCTTAATTTTTTTTTAATGGTCAAAAAAGTGAG
>NW_026099576.1:11253245-11281620 GCF_025091365.1 Daktulosphaira vitifoliae | reverse complement strand
AAGGGGCCCATATACCATAATTTTTGGGGGGCCCACCAGGATTTTCCCGGTATCCCGGTGGGCCAGTCCGCGCCTGGTTATATACAGAAAAATAACATATTATTGGCCCAGTCGCGGAAGAGATGTTTGGTATAACTCAATGTAATGGTGAAAATTTCTCAAATTGGAAGTTTAGAGTATAGATACTTCTCAAAAAACATGATGTTGCTTAATATTTTACATTAGACGCATTAACCGATTGAACAAATAAAAAAGAATTTGACAAGGACGATACAAATGTAATTGCATTATTAATGCAGTACGTGGCTGACACACATCTTGAGTACATCGAAGATAGCCCCACAGCAAAACATATATGGAATCGATCATGTGATACTTTTAAACATAAATGTTAATCAAATAAATTGTATCTGCTTTGGAAGATGTTGACAATGAAATATCAAGATGAGTCAATGGAAAATTATTTAATACGGTTTGATGAGTGGCCAAGACAAATAAAAAATGCTGGTTATAAAATGGAAAATGAGATGGTAACTTGTTTGTTATTATTGACCTTGCCTGAGTATAATAATATAGTAGTAACAGCAATAGACTCTCTAGCAAATAATAAAATAACCGTAGATTTTGTAAAAAGTAGATTACTTAATGAAGAAATAAAGAAAAAGTGAAAACAAAAAGGAGGAAAATATCATGGCTCATGGATTAAACAAAGTACAAGGTGTAACAGCTTTTTAATAAAAAAAAGGAATGAAATATGATGTTATTATAATAAAAAAAGATATACTGCAAAAAATTGAAAGCAGATCAGGCAAAAATGTGCCAATGAATATAGAAGTAATAATCATGTTGTGTTTATGTCTAATAAATTAAGAAATTCTAAGAACAAATGGAATACCATTTTATTTTGTTTAATCTCTGAAGCAACAGATCATATGATAAATGATATCAATCTGTTTTACCGTTCTAAATTACTTGATAAGAATATAGTAAATAGTTATCCTAAAGCTCTTTAAAAGTTAATTGCTACACACATTGAAGAGATTAATAATTTACATTCACTTAAAGAACACACCAGAAAAACATGTACCATCAAAGAAGTTTTATTTGCACCGGGCCTAAAAAAATCTTTTAACAGTTGGAAGAATAGAAAAATGTTTTAAAAATTTCATTAAATAATGGTACAGTATAAATAACGAATCAGGTTTCTCTAATTGTTATAAAATATTATAAAATTATTATAATTATAATAATTAATAATATAATTATTAAAATTGTAAAATAAAAGGTAATCTTTACGAGATTAAGTTTGATACAATACACGATTTTACTGCTGATACATCAGCAAATCTTTGTATAAATAATTATAATAATTTTATTTTATAGCATTAACGTGTTATCTCAAAAAACTGCCAAATATGGTTACAAAATTAAATATTGATAAACCCATCGAATAAAGAGGATGAGCAGTTGTAGAAGTGGAGAGATATAAAATTAATTAAAAATGCTCAGCATTACAGAAAGTAAGACTAAAAGAGATGAACACAATAAAAATATCACAAACAACTATCATAAATAGAAAAAAGGAACGAGGACACAAGCTAGGGTTCGTTTCGCCTTGCATGAATCAAACATACACATTGTGAAAGAGTCTGAAGATATTAGTCCGAGGATTTCAACGTTAAAATTAAAATATAATGGCCTTAATATAGTGTTAATCAATGTTCATGCACAGACGAGGATAAAGATGAGGAAGAAAATGAAGTTTTTTATGAGAGAATGAAAGTGATATTCGATACAACGTTAGGAAATATAAAAATTATACTAATCTAAAAGCAAAAATAGGAAAAAAAAGGACCGGAAAGCAAGGCAGAAATATAAGCCTTCACGAGTTCTTGAACGAAAATGGTATAAGACTAGTGAACTTTGCAATAGGGAAAGGATTAATAATTAAGAGTACAATATTACCACACAGAGATATTTACAAATATACCTGGGTATCGCCAGATAGGAGATTCAAGAAGCAGATTGATCAGATTTGGTCAATAACAGGTTTAAAAATGGTTTAACTAATGTATGAACATTAAGATTTAGACAAATACATTCTGAAGAGTTTAAAGCTACAGTTGGACTAAAACAGGGTGATGCACTCTCTCCTATACTCTTTAACATCGCACTGCAGGTGGTAGATTGAAGCATACATAATAAATTTAAAGTAATTGATATCGGAAAATTTGAACCAACTTTAGTGTATGTTGATAATATCGTAGTACTTGGAGAAACTGAAGACGATATAAAACTAGGAACAGAAGAATTAATACGAAGTGCCAAGACAATAGGATTTGAAATAAATTAAAACAAAACCAAGAATATGTGTATAACAAGAGAACAACCACAAATACATCAGACACTCTCGCCTGGTATAACTTTACAATCCTTAACTCGCTTTACGCTCTTCCACATAAAATAATCAATCTATGATCGATTATTCCCACTCTTATAAGTTATATAATGTTCTTCCCTCTTTCTAAAATAAGTATTAACCACAACAAGATCATACGATACTGCGAAATCCAGGATTCTTTTTCCAACCTCATTCTTCCCACTATAACCATACCCACCATGTACTCAATCATATCCTCTCCTCTGATTACCTACATGTCCATTCATATCTCCACCTATCACCGTATCCTCATTGCCAGATACCTCTTGCATCGCCTCATTCATCTCTCTTCAAAACACTTCCTCGTCTATTTCATCACATCCTACCTGTGGTGCATAGACACTTATTACATTCAGCACTTTTTCTTCGAATATCAATTTCACGACTATAATTCTGTTAGTTTTCCTACCTACTTCTACTACTTTACTTTTCATCTCCTCATCCATTATTATCCCTACACCATTCTTTGTACTAGACTTCCCTGAGTATATTATTTTATAACCTTCACCTATTTCCCTTGATTTCGCTCCTTTCCACTTAGTTTCCTGCATACACAAATGTTAACTTTTCTCCTCTTCAATACTTCTACTAATTCTCTACTTCTACCAGTTAATGTTCCAACATTCCATGTACCTATTCTTACTTTGTATCTATCTTTCTCCCTTATACATGAGTCCAGCCTATAGTTAAGTGATGATGTCCCTACACAGTTAACACTACAAGCATTGGGTAGATCTGTACACATGACTGGTGAAACAGCTCCCGCACAAGTTTTCCGGCTGGTATCAAACACTTTATTCTTTAGGCTTTCTCCGTTTTTAACTACTATCTGTTGTCCCTGTGTACATCCGTGATGAGACAATCCGCCTAAGTTTTGTTCAGGATTCCTCATACTTTTTTGACAAAAAGTTTTACGCCTGCTGTCGACCTGACACAACCTCATTAGTCGCCTCTTACGACTGGTAGAATAGGGGCCGTGAAAGTATTCTTAGCCCCTATCCACAGGGAACTCCTTGTATATCCATGTATACACATAATTTTTTTTAATGAAATATTGAATTTAGCTTAATTATTATTTTAACTAATTAACTGAAAAAGCTAAGGTATTTCAACGGAAAATTAAATTAGTTAAGTTAAAAAGTTTATTAAAAAATGATTAACTAGTGGAAAAGTTAAAAAAAAATTACTTTTTTAAATTAACTTTAACTTTTTAATTTGTTAATGCCCATCGTTGCACATAAATGTCAATATTTTCGGAACAATTTCAAAAGTTAATTTTTTGTGGAAAAGTTTCAATTTTGTTACTCTATGTGTAGCAGTTAAGTCAGTGCAACCATTTATATAAGCGCAAAAATTATTTTATGATAATTTATTATTAAATCTGCTGTGACATACATTTTATTGAATTCCATAAAAAAAACATAAAAAAACACAATTATTGAAATAATTAATTTTAATACATCATAAAATTAAAATATTAAACCCATAAATCCTCATTTAGACTATTTTATTAGCTTTTCATAGTTAAATTAGTCATAAAAATGAAGTAATTCTCAATTTTTAACACGCTTGTATTAGTTTCACCTGTATGTATGTAAACATGTTTGTAAGTGTGTTTGTTTGTAACTCTCCACGCGCCACGTGTTATTATTCTCGCGTATCCCGTCGTCTATGACCTTAAGACTAGACTGTCGTAATGCATTCATCATCCCACGCCACGCTCACCACCCGACGGCAACATCATTCCTGTATACATTTATTTTTGGTTATTGTACCCCTACAGGCGTGCGTATCATCGATATTATATATATAAACAAATTTTTATTGTTCATTATTAGATATAAACATTTATAGATGCAAATTTTTAGCTTCGATGCGAAGCTAAGAAGGTATTGGTTTTACTATGCAGTATTTTTTTTTTTTTTTGTGTGTCTGTAATGGGGGAAACCTCCAAAAAAATTACAAATTTAAAAATCGCTAATTTTCGAAATTTTTTCAAATTTTTTACTTAAAACTGCCATAACTTTTTCAAAAATGAACAAATCAATATAATTTTTTTTTTATAGATGCTTGAAGACTTTACCTATTATTTGGTACATTTGTTTTATAAATTTGACCCTAGACCTGCCCACAGGGGGGGATTTAAAATGACAACTTTTTTACAAAAAAATTAACTTTTACAACTTAACTTATGAAAGTGTTCCGGAAATACTGACACTTTTATATATATCTTAAATTAAAGCTAATGTAATATATTTTATTATGGAATAAAAAAATTAGGGACTTTATTTTATCTTCACGGTGAAAATGGCTACCGAATGCTATTTTTGTGTGATAATTCTCGATTTTGTATTTTACATTTTTAACTTTATTATGCTATAACTTATTGAAAAAGTATTAATTTTACCATGATGTGTTCTTTTTTTTTTATGTCTGTTGCCATTTTTTCTCAGCTCTCACTGGACCGATTTTTTTCAACAATACGTCAAAAGATCAAAAATCATATCTAATTGAAGATATTACCCTTAAAAATTGAAAAACTTTCCCTTGTTCCCCCAAATGGGGGAAATATCCAAAAAAATTACAAATTTAAAAATCGGTAAACTTTGTCATTTTTTCACTTTTTTTACTTAAAACTTCCATAACTTTTTCAAAAATAAACAAATCAACATAATTTTTTTTTATACTAAAACCTTAGATATTTCCCTTATATTTGATATCAATCAAAAATGATTTTTAGTTTCACCTATACTATATTACTATATAATATATTACGTATATATATTTATATATTCTTACCGCCGCTACCACCGTTCATACCTTAGGTATAACGTTCCCCCCGCCCACAAAACTAGGCTATACCTAGTGCATGATACGTTTATGTACTTATGTCGCTTTACATGTGTATATATATATATTCTAATTATTATTAAAATTTATACATTAACACGCTTTATTCTCATTAAGAGGTATAAAGTGTATTCATTCCGATTACGGGGGATGATTTCCGTATCGTCATTTTTCATCACTACCTCCATGTTCCGGGAGTGGGTAATTTAGCGCCTGCTGCTTTCCTTGGATGTGGTAACCGTTTCTCAGACTCCCTCCCCGATATCGAACCCTGATTTCCCGTTACCCGTCACAACCATGATATTGATAGTAACTACTATCATAACATGAAACTAAAAAGTAAAAAATAAATATAGTTTAAAAAAACTTAAAAAACACGCTTTTAAAGCACATTGAACTAAAAATTATTTTTAACTTTTTAGTTCAATGTGCTTAAAAAGCGTGTTTTTTAAGTTTTTTTAAACTATATTTATCTTATCATAATGATTGTTAACTTTGAAGGTTAAAATAGGTCGAACGAAGACATTTATTGGTATGATATGTAAATAGGTAATGATATCGTTTATAATTTAATATTTCAGTACATTCTGATTGTAATTTTATTGAATTATAAAAAAAAAATTAATTTACTCATCGAGACTTAAGAATTGTGTCATGTTTTATTGAAATAATTAAAATTATTTTAGTACTCTATAGTAATGAAAGTTGTAGTGACTGGTGCCTCTGGACTTTTAGGAAGATCAATTTATGAACGTTTTACTGATGAAAAAAATTGGTCTGTGTTCGGTACTGCTTTTAAAAGGTGTGTAATTGAGCATCATAATGTTGTAAACTGTAAAAGTGTCTTTACTTTGAATCTTAAAATTAAAGCTTAGGGAATGCGTAAAAAATTCATATCTAGTGGCCAGAGTAGGTTATTTTAAAAAGTATGAAGTTATATGTTGTAATTATATTAAATTTTTTAAGTATAAGTATACATAATTTATTTATTTTATTTATAAAAACATTTTTATGGTCATTAGCCCTTTTAATATGTATATATATATATATATATATATATATATATTTATACATATTTACAAATTACATAATGACAGACAAACAGTAATCAATAAGAATAAGAACATATTGAAACAAGCCAATTAAGGTACATAATGCTTTTGAATCACAAGTTAATAAGATTTTTTTTGTATTTATTAACATATTAAAAGTTTTTCTAGTATAATAATGGCTTATGGATACAGAAATGTTTTAATAATATATCGAGTTAGTAATACATTACTATCATTTTAAATATTATATTTTTTAATATGTAATAATCCATAAATTAACTAAAATAAATTCTAATATTTTTAAAGAGCTCAACTTGGATTAAATAAATTAAATTTATTGAACAAAAAGGAAGTAAGTGATATGCTAAATACTGTTAAACCTGACATTATCATTCATTGTGCAGCGGAACGTTTTCCTGATAAAGTAGAATCTGATCCTCAAACAGCTTATGACCTCAATGTTGGTGTTACCGCCCATCTAGCAAATGAAGCAAGTAAATATGTTTTAGTTAATTTTTTTATTGTTTGATAAAAAATTTTTGTAAAGCTGGTATTTTAAATGTAATATGATTTTTAGCCTAGAACCTTTAAATTTTCAGGAGAAAAACAAAAATTATTACAGTTTCACCATTTTTTTTGCTTAATAGTAATTATCACAATAGTTAATCAAGTATAATGGTTCTATTAAAATAAATATTTTTTTGATTAAATGCGTTATTTTATATTAAAAACAATTTTAATTAAATATAAATTTTCCTAAAAAGAAATAAAAGTTGATTATCAAATTTTTATTAGTACAATGGCCTAATTTCAAAAAAAAAAAAAAAATTAGACTAAGTTTAAAATAAATTAAACTATTTTAAAAATTAATATGTACTTTTTTTTTATATAAAAATCTAATATTTGGAGTTGTATCCTTATTTAAATAAGTGATTTGTTTCAGATAATTATTATATGAAATAAATTAACATTTCATTAAAATTTGAATTATTATATCAGAAAATGTTATAATCATATTAACCTTAAGTTAACCATGTATATCTGCCTTTAGTTGTATAAATTGTTTTCTAAATAGATTTTATTATTTGGTTTTGTATTTGAAGTGGTTTATATGACTTCTAACTATGTGATTTTTTTTTAAGTAAATTAAATTTAAAATAAGTTAAATTATATTTATAATACTTATATTATAAATATAATTTTTTTTACTTAAACCATTCCTATAAGTTAGTTAATGTATAATTTATAATATTTTAATCTCATTAGATCAACTTAATATTCCATTATTGTATATAAGTACTGATTACGTATTTGATGGTAAAAAAAGTCCATATAAAGAGTCTGATGAACCGTCACCTATAAATGAGTATGGAAAACTTAAACTATTGGGAGAGAAAAAAGTTTTATCCGCTAATTCAAGTATTTATAATTAATTTGATTTAAAGAATCATAAATAACGCTTTAAAAATATTATTTAGAAAACATTGTTCTTCGTATTCCAATACTCTATGGAACAGTTGAAACTTTGGAAGAAAGTGCTGTTACTATATTATTTAAAGGATTGAAGAAAAGTCAACAACAAAATGAATTTTTCAAAGTATCTAACTATGAGTTGCGTAATCCATCTAATGTTAAAGATATAGCGCACATTGTATTTAAACTTACAGAACTAAAACTTCATGATGTAAAACTTAATATAAAAAACTCCCATATATTGATTACTTATTTTTATTTAATACTTATCTAGGTTAATGATATAAATGGAATTTTTCATTGGTGTGGGAAAGAAGTTTTAACTAAGTATGATATGGTAGTAAAAATGGCTAATGCTTTTGGTTTGAGTCTAGATAGAGTGATTCCTGTTACAGAACAAATTGGTGTTCAGCGACCTTACAATACTTGTCTGGATGTATCCCGAATTGAACAACTGGGTATAGGTTATCACACACATTTTGATGTTGGAATAAAATCTGTACTAGCTAAATGGATTTAATAAAAAAATTTTTTATAATATAATATACTGATTTTTTATTATTATTGTCAAATTAATTCTATTTCTGAGTAGTCTGATTTAGGTACTTTTAGGCCTAAGACAAGATTGAAATTGTAGTCACTTATTTTATATGGTGTAAATTCTTTTATATAAAAACCTGAAGCTCCAAATAAGTACAGGTTATAGGCAGCTGCCTACTGCGAAAGATATATATATTTTACACTATAGTTATTATATTGGTGTTACATTATTAGTTCACAAATAAACCAAATTAACTTATTAAATATATACAGTGTTCCATCACTTCATAACATATTAGTAACTTTTGATCTATAAAATATTTTTTTTTATAATATTTTTACAGTTCTAGAATAACTGGACAAAACATATTAAAAGCATATTTGTAATATTTGTTTATATTTTTTCGTAATTTGAAAATGTCATTTTTTAGCCTATTTCTTATAAAAATGTTTAATGGGTTAACTGCCTAGTATCTAATCTGTAACTATTGAGTTACTAGTATTTCAAAGTATTGAGCTGATATGTAGTGCACCCGGAGTACTCATACATCAGTACGTATTGTACTGATGAATTTTATTTCGAGGTAGGTTAAAAAAATGAAATATTAAAAAATAAACTATTTTTAATTTGAAGTGATTTTCAATGTTCATAATAATGAATTGTATAGTATATAATTAATAATAGTAATAAGGTTCGTCAACAATATATATTTGGATATCAATATCTCACCTAATTTCAGCAATATTAAATCGCAATATAAAAAAATTAATTATAAATACGTCTGTATTTAAGTGCTATTTATATTTTTTCATTGGTTTAAGTGATAACTGAAAACAACTTTTCTTTTTTTCGAAATTAAAATTTAAATGTTTTGTAAGGGATCTAGATTGATCAAATTGTTGGAATTTAAATTTATCCAGGGCTTCGCAAATCATAATTCTGGGCGAATAGTACGTAATTAATTATAACTATTAGCATATAAAATTGATTCCAATTACTACTTAAAATCGTTTCTTCTCCGATAGAAATTTTATCTCAGAACCCACCAAAATTGGAAGCCCGCAGCTATAGATCCTTTAATTTATACTTGTATACAGAAACAAATTCAATTGTAACTGCTTAGGTCAGATTTAATTAGTTAATAATTCACATTATAATAAATATAGTTTTAAAAAACTAAAAAACACACTTTTAAAGCACATCGAACTAAAAAGTTAAAAATAAGTTTAAAACAATGAACGCAAAATATTAATATTATTGTGAAAAAAACGTTGGGCGTTCAATATACGAAAAATATGACACAAAGCACTTAAGCTTTTTTTCACAATAATACTAATATTTTTCGTTCATTATTATTTTTAACTTTTTAGTTCGATGATCTTTAAAAGCTTGTTTTTCAGTTCTTTTAAACTATATTTTTTTTTTACCTTTTAGTTTTTAAGATATCGCTGTTACAGTCACGGAGTGTTTATTGTCAATTATCATTAGCAATGGATATAATTTCTGTATTTCCAGTTAGTGTGTTTATAAACTCACAACAATGTGTCTTATTACCATTGATAATATATGCTTGCTAATATCGTCATAAAAACCAATTAGCTACCTGTATTTGTAATCCCTTATGTATTATACATGTATATTAACTCAAAAAAATTTGGATCTTTAAATGTTTATATCTAATAATAAACAATAAAAATTTGTTTATACAAATATATGTATGTAAATATATATATATATATATATATATATATATGTATATATGCAAATTTTTTTTGGAACGAGCATAAGTCAGAATTTTTTGTAAGATCCTGAAAACTAGAACTTTTGAATGGGTCGGCGCAAGACAAGATAGTTGTTTGTATTTTCTTACCAGAATCGCAAACAAGGGGGTTACTAACCCCATAAAATGAATGAGATGTTTGAATTTTTTAGTCGTGATAACTATTTTTTTAGAATTTTCTTAAATAGCGAAAAAAAGTAAAAAATTTTGACGAGCAAAACAAAATAGGGTTATCAAAAATGTAGTTGTAATAACCCTACCATCGCCAAACTTATTTTCTGGTTGTGCCACTATTCCTTAGTATTATTGCAATATTGATGTTATAAATGTATAAATGTAGTATCATAAATCATTTCAAAATCAGCTAAATGAAATCCTTTTGTCAAACAATTATTATTTTGATTATCTTCAACTAATTCCCAACCCAACCAAACCTTTCAATGTCCATTAATAACTTAATAAGTATTTGTTTTTGAAACAGCGCTCGAGCTAGATGACTAAACTTGGTGCATGTAGTTAAGATGGAGTATGGCGGGAATGGATGGCGATACAGGTTAAATAACTTGAACACGCGATTTTGCTATTAATATGTTAATATTTTATAGTAATAGAATAAACAATAAAATAAAAATATATATAGAAACAGAAATATGTTCATTGTTATTGTAATATGTTACAATATCGATCACTAGACTTTAGCCTTAACTAACAATAAACAGCACTAGACTAAATCAATATTAATACACAAAATATATCATTCTTCCTACTAATTCACAATCACATATCCGGTACATACATGGTGTTAAACAATAAAATGTAATAGTATACAATAATTCTATAAAACCTATAATGATGATGGCAGCATGAGCGCAATTTAAATTAAATAGGCTACTCCAATATTTTTGTATTATTGATAACTTAAAATATTTTATACTATTTCAAAAGGGTATTTTTAAATAAAGTCTTTTAAACATTAATATTTAGTAAATTATACTATTTTAAAAATAATATAAAAAAATATTTTTATAAATTATCTTATCCACATCAAGAAATTGCTATACAAAGCCTCTAAATCAATTAAACTCAATTCTTTTAAATGATTTCTGGACAATCCATTGAGCACCTTAGTGGCAGTGATGTCCTAAAGCTAAATAAATGGTGGAGAGGGAGTAATAAAATTATTTATACCAACTGAGTAATTTTTTGGTTTCTTCTATTAGTAGCCACTTTTACACAAAAAAATTGCCAACTAAATTTTTAGCATTTTTTAAGAAGAATATATCTCCAACGTTCCATGCTTAGTAGCTATTTTGCAATGAAAAGATGGCTAAATTGTTTCATTAAAACTTGTTCTAATGTTTATATTGAAACAGTTTATATAATTAAAAAAACATACAAAGAAGGGTTTAAATAGCTATATGCATACTAAAAATGATTTAAGTTATAATATTATAAGGTCATAACATTAGCGAAAATTCTAGTAAGTCCTGTGCTGAAAGAAAATAGTAATAAATAAACACAATATAAATATTCATTGAAAAAAATATATAATTAAGAAGATTACCCAATAATAAAACACATAATATAATTAATCAAATAAAAAACAAAAATACTTCAAAAATGTATATAAAATAAAATGTAATAAACTTAAATGGTAATATACCTAAACCAATCAATAAAATTACATTAATTTTTAAAATTAATACATATCATAAATATTAAATTATATAAGTGATGAAATAAAAATCAAAGCATTTTTCTTATCATATAGTTCAAGATTCCTCCATGCTTGTGATATAAGATGTCTACTTCAGTATCAAAACGCAATATGGCTTTAAAAGATAAGCCTGTATTTGTCTAAATTATAATTTAAATAAAATATTATAAATATTATAAAAACCATAAGCGAAGTGGACTAAGCCATTGAAAAGTTCAGATAATTATATATTTTGTGATATGAAAATATGTTTTAAGCAGAAAAAATTAGAATTAACCATCCAATTTTTTTTTTACTCTGCTTATAATGAGAAATATGGAAGTAAGTCAATAAAAGCTTTTTTTGAAATCAATTTTACATTCCTATTTCTTCTGATATAATCAATAGCTTTCCACATTTAATAAGTCAACTTAACCAATAACAAAATTGTGTAAGGTATATTGCAGTAAAAAATAATAGGTATAACACAATTTTTATACTTACCTGCTATCTATTTTATCATTTAAAATAAATAATGTATAACTAGTATAATATAATTAAAAATATTAATTCATACTTTGACTTCAATTTCATGCAATGGCTTACAGTCTTGTGGAATAATAATGTCATAAACTTCATGACCAGTCAAATTTAAAGTTTCTGCATTTTCTCCATAAAGAAATTGCAAAGGAATAATACCCATACCGACTAAGTTTGAGCGATGTATACGTTCATAAGACTCTGCTATAACAGCTTTGATACCCTAATCATAATAATAGTAAATTTTTTAATTTAATAAAAAAAAATATATATTATCTATTAAAAAAAAAATATTAAATAATTTAAAATGTTTTACTAATAAAAATGGTCCTTTGGCTGCCCAATCTCTTGAAGATCCTGATCCATAATCTTTACCAACAATAGCAATTAATGAGCGATTTTCTTTAGCATATAGTTGTGCTGCATCAAAAACATCCAACTATGTAAACAAAATAAATAAGATTTAATATTATTCAAGAAAGTAAAAACAATTTTTTTAATTTCAATATAGCCTTATGAAAATAGATATTTTTGAAAGGCAAAAAAACAAACCTTCCTATTAAAATAAAATGGTACTATTTTGACATACAAAAGAACACATTCCTCTTCATACATATGATAAAATATTTCAAAACCCCATTTTTGCAACAGCTTTAGGAATAAACCACAGATTTAATTAGTTCAATTAAAATAAAATGTTGGTCAAAAAAATTAATTTGAAAATATATTATTTTTAGTTTCTAAGATTATTTTCTAAGCGCATATCCTATTTTCTGACACCCCAATTGGACACCTATTAATTTACATAATGCTTACATTTATGGTTGTGTAAAGTAGCATATTATGATAAAAGTACTGGAAAACTGAAATCTATGCTTTCATATATTTTTACTCAGTTTTCAAAATACTTTCTCTTAATTTTAGTTATATTCATTTAATTATGTTTGTTAATATTCTCCTTACTTCTTGTCCACTAGGAATGTGCAAGGTCTTCGGTCCAGTATTTTTCACCAATTTGTTCACAAGACGTATATTTGCAAATGTTCCTCTAGCCATAATGTCATCATTACCTCTTCTTGAACCATACGAGTTAAAATCTTTGGGTGTAATGCTGTAATCATAAAAAAATTGATAACAATAATACCAAAATTAACTTGAGTCATAAAAATTAACTAATTAAAATAATTTAAATACCGTATTATATGATATAATAAATATAGACTAACTTTTTTGAAGCTAAATAACGAGCTGCTGGACTATTTCTAGCAATACTTCCAGCAGGACTTATATGATCGGTAGTAACTGAATCACCAAGAAACAATAACACATGAGCTTGTCTTACAGACTGAATACCTGGCAAAGTCTGAAAAAGAAAATGAAAATTTTAGAATTTCAATATTTATGAGCTATTTAGTATTTATACTTAAATAATAGTGATTAAAAATCTGGCACTTAAAATACTGAGAACACTTTCTCTTAATAAATAATTGAAAGGTATGTTAACCATTTTATTTTATATTTTAACTTAACTAAATACCATATACTTTTATACATTTTTTTTGTATATTCAAATTTTTTTCCTTGTATTAAATATTAAAATAGTAAAAATTATTTCAATTAGTTTATTTTATTTTAATTATTAAAATATATTTTAATAATATAAAAATAGGAGGAAACGAAAAAAAAATTAAAATATTAAATTATAAAAAAACTATAATTGAAATGATTTAAAGGCAAATTTATTTTTTTAAAGCTTTAGATTGCTCATTAATTATGTACTTTTGTCATGTTAGTAAAGAATGGTGGATTCTTTATGTAGGTTGATGAAAAATCCCAAGGATACAGTTGTCCATCTGGGGCTTGAAGGCACTGCCAGGCATTAGAACCATTTTCAATTCGAGCATAAACATCTTGGAACATTGCTGGTATTACTGTTTTTTTTTCAACACTCTGAATTTGTTCTCTAGATGGCCAAATATTTTTTAAAAATATTGGTACACCATTTTTACCCATACCTAAATATTTAGAAATTATTTTGATAAGTTTTTTTTTAATACATTCTATACATTTATTATTTATTGTTCATCTCAAATACCAATAGGTTCAGTTTCAAAATCAATATCAATACGTCCAGCAATTGCATATGCAATTACCAATAATGGTGAAGCTAAGTAGTTAGCACGAGTATTTGGATGTATACGGCCTTCAAAATTTCTATTTCCAGATAACACACCGCAACAAACAAGATCATTCTGCAAAAAAAAAGGACTTAATAATATATCTCTTTTGAAAAACAATATAAACTCAACTTACCAATTCAATAGCATTCACTAAAGACTCAGGTAAAGGTCCAGAATTTCCAATACAAGTCATGCATCCAAAACCCACAGTATCAAAACCGAGTTGTTTAAGAAATGGCATAACTCCACTCTCTCTTAAATAATAAGTAACTACTCCAGATCCAGGAGACAAACTAGTTTTAATATAAGGGGCTACTGATAATCCAACTTGTACAGCATTTTGTGCTAATAAACCTGTAAAAAAACAATAAAATACTACAGTAGTAATGTTAATTAAACATTAAGTTAAACAATATATTTTAATTTACCAGCTCCAAGCATAACACTAGGGTTGCTAGTATTTGTACACGAAGTTATAGCAGCTATAACAACTGATCCGTGTTTTAAAATGTACTTTTGATTATTAAATTCAAATTCACCACATGCATTTAATTTTTCTGGATTTATATTGAACCCTTTAAAACCTATCTATAAAAATAATAAAAAATGTATGTAGTACAAATAATAAATTTTTCATGCATATTTTTATTGTTTATGCTCCTGATAAATTATCCTTTCATCTTTTTTAAGCATATGATAATTTATTATAACTGACTAATGTTATTTTCACTTGATATCATCAAATAATAAACTTTCATCCAATTTTAGACAGATATCTTTACGTCATACAATTCATAATACTAGAAGTATAGCTAGGATTTTTGCCCAAGGACTTTTTTTTTGTTAATTACATACTTTTACTAAAATCAAAGTCATTTATAGAGTGATCCGTTTATCATAACCCACTCAATTACTATCAAAATAAAAATAATTTCAACATGCGTATTTAGTTATAAAATAGAAAACTATCTAATTAAGAAAATGACTACTCAAGAACAACTTTTGAAATAGTACTTTGGATGTTATTAACAGATTAAAATACAGATTGAAGGTGAAGCGCTAGATCATGCTATTTTATATCATCATTAGTTACTTCTTAACTGTACTCCCTCCCACTAAAAAAATGTTAAAAACCTCCAAAATACAAGTCCAAAAATTGTTATTGACCAGTCATTTTCATAATTACATTATTTTATATTTTATAAACTAGTAAAATATATATATTGCTATTTAAAAATAATACATTGACACTTCTATAAGATATTAAGGATGAACTGAAAAAGTTCTTTGATTTCTCAATTTGATAAATCAAAAAATACATGTCATTAATAAAAACCAAAAATAAATTTTCAAAAATATTTTCATGTTGTAAGTAATTTAGAGAATTATGATTAGATATTTAAATGCAAATTGCATTTTTTAGTATTATTTTATATAATGCTTTTTAAGTATAAAATTCGATTTAAGTAATAGATGATTAAATAGTGAAAATTTATTTTGCATTATTTTGTTGTTTTTTTAATTTTAAGATTTTTAAGGCATTATTGTCGTTTTTTTGGGTCATTTCAATACTTTTTAGAGTATATTTAAGGCAAAGTGATATATTATATTTATTAAAGTATTATATTTTATTAATATCCATTATTTTTTGTTATGTATAAAAATATTCATAGGTGCAATGTAATATTAGTATTTTTAATAGAAATTATTTAAAGTTAAAATAAGTTATATTTGACTTCCCAAAAGTTTTGTTTATTTATACTAATAATTGGTTAAAGGTTGGGGAGGTGAGGCTATAGTCCATGGCACAGTATCATGACAATATGTCAATGTCCAAAAATGTATAAAATGAATCTTATTTTAAAATATAGTATTAAATTTATTTAATACTATAAAATTAAAAAAAAATGTTTTATTATTAGTATTATATAATGTTCAGTGATTAAGGAAACAGGTGAATTGTTACAAACAATTAACACAATATAAACCCGTTTCCTTACATACTGAACATCCTAAATAATAATATATAATATTGTATAAACTTTAGTAGACAGTACCTACTTTTAATTTTGAAAATTGATTTATGTAATAATTGAATAGTTTCTATTAGATTATATAATATATAAATTTAAAAAATCAACTGTTGGATCTTTATATTTTTTTTTATTTAATTTAACAATTTTTACAGAATAAAAATGTTTGAATGTATTGAAGTTAATTGATCAATGGTTTTTAAAAAATGTTACTTTTGAATCAACTTATTAACAAACTTAATTTTTAACTGAAATTTATGAATTAAATTATGTGAAAAGCAGCATGCTAAATGTATATGAAAAAAATGAAAGTGACACTAATTATATACACTGCTAGAATAAAATTTTTGGGGGCTAAGTCCTTCTAGTTTCAATTATGATACTAATTTCTAATCTTCAAATCCGATAATAATTTTACATTTAAAATTATATGCAAATATACTTTTGTATTAAACCAAACTCTGATAAAACAATTCAATATATTTATGTAGAAATGAAAAATAATTTTCAACAGCTATTTGAATGCCTCGAAAAAACAAAATTATTTAAAAACATTTTGTAGGTCAATTGGTACCAATATTTATCAAATACAAAGGATCTGTGACCTTTATATGTCCGTTAGAAAACCGTTCTACAACCAGCATGGTTACACTTACAGGTACTTAAAACATAAATAGGGAATATGTCAATTGTCCTTTTTCATGAAAATTACACTAAAAAAGGTCAACTAAAGAGATGTTCAGTTAAATAAAATAATATCTCTTAAGAGTTTTACCAATAATACAGACTTCACCATTTTTCAATTAAGGAAAACATTTTATGAATCTATAAAATGTTTCACAAGAATATACATCATTATTGGAATACTTCTCATGTTATAATCACATGATTTAATATTAAAATAAAATTTATTAGATATGAAGTTAACATAGTTTTAATGATTAAGTATTATGAACTACGTCGATAAGTGACTGAAATAGAACACTATCACAGGTCGATAGCATAACAACAATAAATACACAATATTTATTTATAAAAGCAATACGGGTATGAAAAGTTAAACGATAATAGTAGATGTAAAGGAAAGGAATTAGATTATCTTACTTTAAACAATCAAGAAATACATAGAAAAATGATGGATAAATTAGAAATTGTTACTTAATATTACATTGAAAATTGAACCTCATCATTAATAGTTTTTTTATAACTATTGTATAGCTTGAATAGAATTTTGTCTGCAATTAAACTGTCTACACTTGGCATGACTTTCTTAATATATAGCCCCTATAATCTTGATATTATACTTCGAAAAAAGTCTGAATACGATAACACAGTGACAAAAGACTATTATTTTCACATTGTTTTTAATGTCATACTGTAGTACTAAGTAAAATTACGTTTAGGGTTAAAAATAATTAATAATAAAAATTATAACCAATTTTAAATAAAGATTTTCATTTTAACTATTCAAATAGATCACACATGTCTAAAATAAACATAACAGATAGAAAGGTCCACACTGACGAGATATGCCTCCATTCTAAGGCCCTCTTTATAAAAAACAAATTTTATATTATTTTGATAATTCAAAAAATATATTGACACAAAGTATAAAGATTCAATAATCACATAAAATAAATTACGTATTAAGAAATTACTCGCAGTCCTAATAACCCTCTATAATCAATAAAAACTAAATTTAGGGGCGTTGGTATACACAATAATTAATAATATTCCAATCATAATAATTGTATTAATATTATAGAATAATTACAGAAAAATTGGGCAAGTTATTATTCATGAGACTACGTAAAAAAGTCAATATTGATAAGATAATAGGTTACCGTGATTTGACATTGTACAGCATAGATGGATCCCAATTTTCACTATAAACTTGTGAAATAAATAAGATTATCAACACTGAAATGTATGTATAAACTTATATTTATGATCGTGCTAAAATTAATTTATAACTTATCAAACATTACTTGATAAAATATACAAAATATACTGCACAAATGCAAAATCATTTCCTTATATTAACACTGCATGGATATAAAAAAAAAATTAAAACATAAGATCTTTATAACAATAAACTCGATGAAAATATATCACACAAATTTTGTATTATAAAGATATTAAAAAGAAATTGATAGAAAGTATCTGTATACATAATAAACGAAACATGAAGTATAAAAATAACTAACATAATATCAAAACAAGAAGATAGTTAATAACCAAATCAATTCATATATGACAACTATAACATATATTAAATATGAATTAATGAGAAAAATTGACATAAAGATTCATTATCTAAAAATTCAGAGTCAAAATATATATATATGATCAAAAATGATACGATACCTTTTTTCAAAATATGCGCGTGGACTTTTAAAACGCTAGTGGCTCGCGGCAAAAATTTCCCGGAGTCTCGTAATCGAGTTTAGTTGAAAAAAACATTTTGAAATCTAAGTAATAATCCCAAAAAATCGTTTTTTTTCTTGTTCTATTATATAATACATTCTCAAATTTTTGAACATCTTTTATATATTAATAAAATACAATTTTGAATGTGTTCAATAATATTGTAAATTCTTAAAAATTGAATGCCTCGTAAAAAACATTACCTCAATCATGTATGACCGTTGAAATAAAAACGCAAACAACATAAATTTAATTTAGGTCAATGTTTCAAGTTCATGAGTACATTATAATGTAGATTTGTTTATTCATTTCAGATGCAGAATAAATTTCAAATTATACATTTTGTACAGTTTTATAAAATATAATATTAGTTTTCTGATTTTAACTGAAATGCAATATTCTAAGGTAATATGAATGTTCACCATTTTTAACAAATTGCTCAAAGATATTGTATTATTATAAAAATGTATATTTATATTGTAAAATTATACTTTTAATTGATTATTAAATTATCTTTAACATGAAATTAAAAAATGCTTTAGTAAAAAATAAGGACAAACAATCAAAATGTAAGTTTGTTTTTCAATAATTTTACTTTTTATGTAATATAATATATAATGCATAATATGCACAACATAACGCGTCGTAGTGTATACATGTGGCAGTTAACTTACACAATTATACACTAATTAAATCGATAAATGATTCTATTAAAACGCGATCAAAAATAACCATTAAAATAACATTTAATAATAGATAACACGGACCTTAGTGTTTACCACAATAGTATACATTTGAGTTTTGTTTTGAAACGGCGTATGAAATGAACGTGAAATATTATGCTTTAAGACTAAATATTATTGCAGTCACATGGTAAGATATCTCTGTATTATAATTATAAATTCTAATTCACTACATTGCACTAATATTAAATATTTACAAACTAATTTATTTTTATAATAACTAATAAAAATTATGAACTTTTATCAGTAATGTAAGATACTTGACGATTTTTTTCCAATAAGATGGTTAGAATTTATTTTAGAGAGTTTAACGGGTGTACAGAAAAATACATTTGAACAGAATATTAGAAAGTCGACATTTGATCAACATGGGTAGTAGGATAGGACCAAACTAGACCTTTTTTTTCGTTTAGCAGGTACTCGTGTAAACATTATAAGTAACCGTGAAGTGATTGAAGGGCCTCAGTATCATTGTATTGGTGACGAATAACAAATATCAGCAGTCTACTATAAGTGAGTAAATTAGAAATAGTACATTTTTCACTAAAAATATTATACTTCTTTTGTCGATTGTTAGTATTGTTCTTAGTAACGCGTGAAAATTTAATTCGTGACTAGAATTATACTAGCAATTGATATAAGACTCTTTTATAACATAATATATGTAATAAATGGTTGTACACATTTTATAAAGGAACCCTTTCAAATACTTATCTTCAATAATATACAGTAGAACCACGTGTCCTGTTTCATCTAGTTTTGTGTTTGATTGTTGAACATACTTAAAACTAGGTGGGCGGGCTGACGTAGACTACAAAATCAACAAATAAAGTGTCCACTAAATGTAATATTTTTTTTAATTTTATAATTTTTAACCCAACTGTATATGTTAATTTATCTATTGTACTTTAATAACTAACCGAATATTAAATCATTGAAATATATGATTATTTTGATACATTTATTTGGGTAGTATAAACATTTTTTTGCTAGTTATAATTATATTTTGCTAAAGATGTTTACTACTTAAATACACGTGTTAAAATATCTACATGAATGAACATTCGACACAAAATTACTTAAATACTTCAAGGTAACGGATTTGCTGTGGGATTATGGACGTTTAAATTCCCAAGCGAATTTCGATACCCTATGGTTTTAAGGGAAATCAAAATAAGTGATTTGAGTCGGGTATTCTTTGGGATTTAAGAGAGCAGGTTTAGATAATTAATAAAATTAATTACCAGCTATCTAGAATTCCAAAATACCAGGCTCTTAAAATTATACAGTATATATAATTTATGGTATATTCCTATTGGTAACATGTAACATCTTTAGTAGTAAATATATTAATCTAAAGATGTTTTTGTTGCCTGTATGGGGTTACATAAGAAAACATCGGTTGTATAATGATTGTAAATTAATATTTTTCACTGTGAATTCAATTTATAATTAAAATTATGTTAAAAATTTAATTTAAAACTAAAAAAATATTTAACTTAAAACGTTACAAAAAGATTACTAAATTGTAGGTACTGTTTGTATGTGTTTAGCGTTGATAATGATAATATTGTTTCCAAAATATTTATCCTCGATTTTTTTATTCATTTTTTGGAACATTTTGAGTAAAAATATTTTTAATTTTTTTTAGTTAAAATATTTTAATATAATTTTAATTTTAAATAATTAGTCGTAAGTGACCAATTTTTATTATAGGTGAATTCCAATGTTAAGTAAATTTATTAGAAATCCTTGGAGTAGCATAAAATATCTTTAGCTAGTTAAAAGTATCAACCTAGTAAAGATGTTTTAACTACTACTAGAATTTCTACAAAATCGAAAATTCCTAAAAAATGTTAACTAATTTTTTTTTGACGGAAATATATAGTAAGTGACAAAAAAAACAATTCTATGAACTGTTACAAAATTAATTATGATCAGAAAGATTTAATTGTAACTTTATTTATTTTAAATTTTGATTGTAGTGTTCAAAAATTCACTTATAAAACACGTGTATATAATAAAATATAATGTTCTGATAAAGCAAGCTTTAATGTTATATATATTGAACGAAAATATGATACGATAACTTAATGTGTCTAGGATAATAATAAAGAGTCTATTATTGATGTTATAATATCAACTGACTAGACATTAATGAATAAAATATTGGTACTCTTTGGGATTTCCAGCGAGCTGGTCAAAATTAAATTAAATTATCAGCTCTTTTAAATTCCAAGATACTCGTGTTAAAATAAATCAACTGAAAAATATTTAACGCACGCCATTTTAAATCAATTTATGCGCATTCTTTATTGTTTTCGTACCATTAAAAATTTACTTTAATAATTATTAAGGGAACCAGGTATTTCATTATATTGTTATCCAAATATAAAATGAAATTTAAATTTTGTTTTTTTTTTTTTCATTAAAAAAATATAACTAAAATTTTAATGCATAACATTACTGATTTATTGAAGTCATATAAGTAATTCAAAGTTAAAATATTAATGTTTTTAATATATTATTAAACTTTCAAAACGTAAAAATGTAATTTTTCACCAATTGCTTTTACACTTAGGAGCGATAACTTTTTTCTTACATAATCTTTTTATGAAAATATCAGTGCAAAATAAACTATAATTTTTTAAATACATATTTATAATATTTTAATATTTTTTTAACATGTCTTCTTTAGATAATGACTTCATTAAATCTAATGCTTATAATGGAAATATTTCAATACATTTTAAATTAAAAAATTATATAGTAAAAAATATCACTCAGAAATTATTTTTAAGTGTTAAAATAACAAAAACACATAAGAAGCTTTAACTTATACATAAATATTTTCTGTATCAAATAATTAAAATAAGACATAAATGTAAAAAGTTTTAGAATAATTACTAATCAATACCAACATAATTTTTGTTAAATTAATTTATAATTCAATATGTTAAATAATGAATAATATTACTTAATTTCACTACATTCCTTAAGAATAGTTTATCAATAAGATTATGCATTTTTAACCTAAATTAAAACCATATCATTTAAATTCAGTACAATCTTATTATATGTTTATAAACAGGGTAAATTTTTGTGAAAATTCAATGAAAATCATAAGTACAGAAAGAATTTGATAAAGACCTCTCAAATCATAAATGTGATTTTTTTTCAACTAATTTTTACTTTTAAGACATTTTTTATAATGTCTCGAACATCTGTTTTTTTTAAATTATACCAAATAAAATCAGTGAACGAACACCACCGAGTTTTTAACTAAAAAATGATCTAATTTAATTGTTTTAAGTTGATGTTAGTAGTTTTTACAACAAATATAATACCTAAATTTTATCCTACCTCAATTTAATTTTCTATTTTTTATATAATATTAAATAACTTGTTATTTAATATCAATAGTTGTTCGTTCACTTATGAAATTACCCTTTTGTATTAGGGCAATTATAGTAGAACTCACAATTAAAAATAAATATTTTATTTTCAATTAAGAAATTGATTTAAAACGCATTGAATATTTTAATGAAATTAGTGAGATTTTTTCTATAATAAACGTCGTTCATTAGGATTCGAAAAAACTTTTAATCGCTCTTATTTTGACAAGGATGCGTTTTTTTAATAAAGAGAATAAAATCGTTTAAAAAATAAAATAAATTGTTTTTGCAACCGAAAAATATTTTTCCCTCAACCACTTTTTATTATTAAACTATTTTTATTATTAGAGGTATGTAACAAAAATAAAGGATTTGTTAAAAATTATTAAATATTTTTGCCGCGTAATAATGAGGTATTCTAAATTAATAATTCACTTTTATACATGATGTTCACACGTTTTCACTAAAACCGCAAAATTGAATATCGTGATTGATGTCAATTATTTAAATTTTAACATAGAATTTATTAAAATTAGCTGCAGTTATTAAGGAATATTGCTCCTAAATTGGGAAAAAAAGATTATTTGTTTCTAGTAATACTCTAGTTTTAATACAATGATATTAAAATAAAGTAGAACAGATATTTTCTTAGGATTAAATAATTAAAAATTGTTTTATAGTACATTTTACAATTGACTACCATCAATTAAAATAATAAAATTTTAGGTATTACTATTATAATAACTATATGTCTAAGGTTTGCTTCTTTACTTTTCATTTAATTACTATTGTTAAAGTACGATAGCTAATTTACCCAATTCAAAATTAGATTTATTTAAAAACGTTAATTCTATTAAGTATTTACAATACAAAAATATTTTTATTATATACCTGTCATTATTAACAAAATTTAATAAAATTGAAATCTGTTTTTAAGGTAGACTTTTAATTAAAAGTAAGTTTAAAATTTAAAATTAAAAAATTGTAATATAAGTAGGAATTTAACACAGTGTTTCATGGCTTAATTAAATTATTATTTAAAACAATGATATAGCAACATTAATTAATGTTGACTTATATATTCATTGACAAGTAATTATAAGGATAAAAAATAATACATCAATTAAAAAACTTTAAAAAATATGACATGTTAGAAATGCGAATTTTTGCATTGAAATAACGCCAATACAAGCAAACGAGAAATTCTTAAAATTCACTTACTTTTATTTTCATTTAATTTTTTTTTGTTAAAATGTGATTTTTCAAAAGTGAGTTCGACACTTGTTGTTCGTGAAGCATTGACATGATAATTACAAAAAATGAAATTATTTGTATAAAAACTGTTTAGCGCTGGGCAACTTTTATCAAGCTATACTAATAGTTCGATTTTTCATCAAATTATAAAGAAAAAATTTATTTATGATCTAGCGTTTTTAAAATTCTGAATAACGCAACTCTAAAGAATTATTGAAATTATAATTTAATATTTTATTCAACATTAAAGAAATCAAAATATAGTTAATTTCGCTAGAATTTTCTAGTAAATATAAAATACTCGGAATGATGAACGAAAAAATAAACCCTAGATTACAGAATATTTTTTTTTTAATTACTGACAGCATATTTAAATAACATGTCTTAAGATTCGTACCACTTGTCGTTAGCCTTTTTAAACTTTTTTATTAATTCTAAAGTCTGTCCTATTAATGTCTACCTAAAATTTAATTTAATATTATTTTATACAAAGTTAAAATGTTTTTTATGATTCTTATATAATTAAAATGTCACGCCCCAATATAATTTTTTTAAAGGAAAACTGCAATAATGATAATTAAGGATGATTATTTTTCAATTATTTTCTCAATTGAAGAGTGATACTGCGAAATGGGACTAACATATCATATTTTTGTGCAAGTTCATTATAGAGAAAAATAACAAAATACAATAAACTTTCTTTATATTCCATTGAAAACTATTTGATATTTTCGAATCGATTTTCGAAAACTTTCAAACAATGTTTTATTTGTATTTTAAATAAAAAAAATAATGAACAACTGGAATGTAGTAGAATAAATGCGACTTCCATTGTTCTAGAATTAAAAATTTTTAATTCTAATTTTAAAAAATTAGCAGGAAGTATCATAAAACATGTGTAGCATTCAATTAAAACGTTTCATTTTTCATGTTATTAGATAAAAATCTAAATAAAATATTTTAGTATAAGAAATTATTTAGTTAATATAGTTTTTATATATTAAAATGTAATTTTAAACATGACAATGGTATTGCGCATGTGTCAAGGAGTATGACTACAATTAAGATATCCTGACTAAATCAGGGGGGATGTCAAACCGGCTTCGATACCTGACAAAATTTTTAGACTAGTATCTTTTATTTTTCAGGGTTAGTCGTGACTTGAATTGTGTTAGTGGTTAGTTAAAATTTTTAGTTAAAACAATTTTTCTTATATTAGTATTTAAAATTTAAACGCAATTAATTTAATTTTAGTACACACATTTCAAGTAATAAAGAAGTTTATTTAATGGATCAGTCGGTTGTTAGTATAATTTACTAGATACATTAAGTGAAACAAATATCTATGTGACTAGAAGTTATACTACAAACCGACAAGGTTCGAAAAACAACAGTTTTTAAATATTAGTTATGAATCTGTGACATTTTTATAATTCTTCTTAATTATAGCTGGCGTACGTTTTCCCGATCGTCAAAGTTTTAGGTTTTAATAATTTTTACAATACTTAAAGCTTTGATGACGGGATAGTGTACTCTAGATTTTCAACGGTACTTCAGGTAAAAATACGTTTATGTTAATGAATGTTTGAAGTCTGGTACACTTTGGGATTTCCTAGGGTCTGTGTGAAATTACAACAGTAACAAACTCCGAGAAATCCCAAAATACTAGAAATTCGCAAAGAACAGCGGTTGACTTTATGACATTTGTGTTAACGCCGATTGGTAATATATACCTCTTAAGTGGAAATTATATAAACTCAAGATGTAAATGTTATCTACGGGGTTTCACAAGTTAAATTTTCATATATTGATATTAATTTGCTTATTTTAAAAGTATAAATATAAGAAACTATTTGAAATTATTTTTTGAATCCATTTTAAGGTAACTAGATCACTATGGGAGTGATGAGAAACTATCCCATAGGATATAGGTACCCTGTAGATGATGCAAAAATAAACTACAGAAACTAAATCCAAACAATTTTATTAGTATGTAATGACTTCAATTAATTATTAATACTGAAGTTTTTATACTTAATTTCTCTTTAACTATAAATAAAAAAAATTGAATTGTTTTTCATTACATTTAATAAATTAATTTTTCGTGGAATTAATTTTATATTTAAAAACATTTTCAATAAAGCACGTATAAGTGTAAGAAATAATTATATTTCGTTCTTATTAATTATGTATTTAATATATTAAATATAGAAATAGATTTAACTCATTAAATTATGTTTTAAACAAAACAATAGTAATATTAGAAAATATTTTGTATAGTAATCGCTTCTAACAGAACTTAATATTGAAAATATTTAGCATAGTAAAACTCTTTTATTTATTTTTTACGTACGAGTTATTGTTAACATTTTTTTCCTGTATGTTTCGTATAAAATCTTTGTTAAATTATTTTAAATTTAGATAATTATGAACACAGGGTTAAATATTTGAGATTAAACATGTGAGCAGGACTCCTGTTGCCCATTAACTACGTGACTATGTTCTGGGCCACAATATGGCCCTGAGCATTATATATATTAACAGGTCACACTATTCAGCTGCATTTTTTTTAGACGCAAAGTCGCTTCTAAAATATTTTTTTATCACAGTTCAAATAAGTAATTAACTAAAAATTTTCAAGACATCAACGAATATATACTTGTATCATAATTGTAGATAAGCGAGTTAGGGAATCTAACTAAAATATATATTTCATTTTTGTCTAGCTCTTTAACTCTTAAATAATTTACTAATAACTACTAAAATAATATCAGAGATAAATCGAAGTGTAAAACAATTTTCTTTTAAACTAGTAATCTATTTTGTTCATAGTTCATGTAAATTTAACATCTTAACAATAAATAGTCTTTACATAAAATGAATACATAATATTTTGAGAAAATAAAAAGAATCATTAAAACGGGCAGTTAAAAAAATGTAATGTACTCAGGATTTTTTTCATAAATCAAAAAAAAAAATTTAGGTTATTTTTTATCTAAAATGTAGGTTTTACTCAGCTAATGTGAGTGGAATTATACTTTAAAGACTCTTTCAAAATATGTCTAAGAATAAAAAAAATTCTATAGAAATTTATGAATTTGTTATTCAAATTGTCATTTTTTTGTATACTATGATGACTTATGAACTGTAATAAATAATTTATATAAATTACTTTTATCAGCTCTTGATAAATTAACATTGTTAAAACGCAGATAAATAAGCAAAGTCCATTTATCTAGAATTTATCATTAAAATGACAATAGTAAACAAGAAAAATCGAGATAATTACTTAAAACCATTGTCACTTATAAAAGACTAACTTTATTAATTTATGGGTTATTTACAAATAAGAATTCATAGTTTATAGTTAGTGATCTAAGTTTTTTCAACATTTTAGAATGTATAACTGATGTTTAGGGTAAAATTAAAAAAAAAACTTTGTAAGCACTGTGAATTGTTTCCAGTTGATACTAGTATTTAATAGTTATCACTGGTGACAATTTATGAAGCATACATAACAATTTTCAACTTTATTTAAAACAATAATGTATTGCAAGAAAATCAAGTAAGGAAGGTAAAATTTAAATAGATTTAAGTATTTAAATGATACTTCTTGACCATTTGAGATCAAGTTAACAAATTAAACTTTATTAATGCAAACTTTTTTTAATAAATGCTATTTAAAATTTTTTTAACTAATAAAAATAAGTTTTTATATTAATTCAATATTTTAATGAAATAAAAGATTAACTTCTTATATACTTTTATTCGAGCTATTTTTTTTAAATCAATATTAACTTAAGTTAATATTTTCTTTATAAAAATTTTTAATAAAAATAAATTATTCCTGAACTAAGTTATTAATTTTTTTTTAAAATACATGATATAATTCGTGTAAAAATTTGTCCCATTTTTTAGCTTCGATGCGAAGCTGAGAAGGTATTAATTTTACTATGATGTGTTTTTTTTTT
>NW_026099576.1:11230443-11249193 GCF_025091365.1 Daktulosphaira vitifoliae | reverse complement strand
CACAATTTCATACTAAATTTAAAAACTATAATTAGTATTTATTCATATATTATATTTTAAAATCAAAGAACTACTAATCAGGATATAATTAAAGAAATAAGAGTTCATGTTGCTTTTAAAATATTTCACCAATTTCTCTAAAGGAAACACTATCTACAGATTTGCATCGAAGCGTTTCTTATGATAGTGATTTTAATCACTGTCAGATATCATCTATACTTGTCCCATCTATGCCTCGTCCACACTGTGCCTCGACCCCACTGTGCTACCGTTTTTTTTTATTTTATTCATGAAATAAAACTTGAATTATTCTTATTGACAATTACTAGTACGTATGGTGTGATCAAAGTGGAAAATTGGACCAGTAATCAATGTTGGTCAATGAACACAATGCATAAATATTTTATGCCTTGTAAATGATTGTTATTGTATACCATACCCAATGGTTATTTAGCTAATTAGATAAGGAAAATAAATTTTAAAAAGAATGTTCAGTAGCATAAGTATAATTCATTAGTTTATTTTTTGAATAAACTAACAATAATATTGAATTTTTTTAAATATTTTAGCTTTGATGAGTAGATAAAAAGTTATCAGTTTTACTTTGCTTTGTTTTATTTTTTATTTCTGTATACAGCAATGATTTCAGTTTCTGTTGGACCGATTTTGCTCAATGATACATCAAAAGATCTCAAAACTCATTATGTTGAAGTTATCAACAATATAATTTTAAAAATTTCCTTCAGTCCATGTAATAAAGAAAAGTGCCCCAAAAAATTACAACTGTTATAAAACAATCAATGTTTATATTTTTAGTATTCACTTTATATTAAAATAACTTTTTAAAAACTAGATAGATTATGGGCAAATTTTAATTGATAATACTACAAACATTTGTAAGCAAAAGACATGCTTTTTTTGAAAATTCAATTATTAACCAAGGCACTGTGGAGACTTAAAAATCATATTAAAATATTTTTCTTTTCAATTTTTGAGAATATTTTAAAACACCTACATTAAATTATAGCTAATACAATGAGTTAAAAATGAAGAAAATCTGAAATTTTCTCAAGTTAAGGCTTGTATATTGTGATATATAATTAATAAATATTCTGGTGACTTATTCTCTTTAAGTAATTTGTCTTTTAAGTCAAAAATCATGTAATTTTTAAAGGTTTGCTACCATAAAAAAAAGCATTAAAATATTTTACATCACTGTTGTAAAATGCTTTAATGTGTATTTGAAACAAATTAAAAAACAATTTATTTTATTAACTAAAAATTACATGTCTAAAATATTTCTTTTTTAATCATTTGTACATAAACAAAAAACCTTAAATATGATTTAGGTATTTTTTTTTTTATATATTATAAAGGGGTTTTAAATAATAATTAAAAAAAATTACCTTGTTGGTGAGACAACTAAGAAAATCTTGTTTTGCTTCTGATACAGACACTCTGTCATGAGGTCTCTTAGGACCACTAATAGATGGAACAACATCTCCTAAATCTAAATTTGCTATTTGGCTAAATACAGGATCTTGATTTGGATCATCATAGTTTCTTAACATTTTAGTAGCTTCCAAGTAAGCCTTTACAGCAGCTATCTTCTCATGACTTCGGTCTATTGTTAAATTATAAATAATAATTTATTATTATTATTATTATTTTATATTTAATTATAATTAAAAACTATTAAACTATGCATTTATAGAATAACTGATAAATCATCATATCATCTATTCTTTGGAATATTTTATTTAAGGTGAAATGTGTGCTATAACTTTTGGGATAATCATTTAATTATAAGTTATGTTAACTAAATAAAGAATAAGTAAATAATAAAATTAAATGCATCAATAAAGGGTGATTTTTAAGGTCAAAATTATCCTTTAGAATTATACACAAAATTAAATGAAGGTCTGAAGTATCTTTTATTATATTTTTATATAACACTAGATCATAAGAACATGAATGTTTCATGAAAACTAAAAAATCATTAATTTAAATACAAAATCATGTAAAAAGAAAAACACCATTTTAAACTTTTATTGGTAATAGTATAAATAATAATACTTATTAAATATCCTTAATACAGAAATATGCCTATAGCAAGTTTTACTGCTTAAAAATTAAATAACTTTAGTAATATGCTATTATATAAATATGTAGAATAATCATATCGGACTAGAATAGTTCTGGTCTCATGTGATCATTCTACATTTAAAAATCTTAGTTAAAAATATTTTACATAAATACTTAATAGTAGTTGGATAAATACTTGGATACTTAGTTGGATAAATTCAAAAGCTAATGTCATTATATGTAAAATTTTAAAATATTTTGTTTAAATTTAATAAATGCTATGAATAATAAAGTTGATATACTTGTTTGCTGTAGGTAAGAAAGAGTATTTTGATCAACAGGAAAAAAACCAACTGTTGCCCCATATTCTGGACACATGTTACTAATAGTTGCTCGATCAGCAATTGATAATTGTGCAACTCCAGGACCAAAAAATTCAACAAATTTTCCAACCACACCAATTTGCCTCAAATGCTAAAATTAAAAACACGTTAAGAAAAAATGTTTATAATTTTAATATTTCTTAATATATTAAATAATTTTATTATTCAATAAAATAATATACCTTAGTAATAGTAAGAACTAAATCAGTAGAAGTAGCAAATTGATTAAGAGTTCCTGTTAATTTATAACCAAGTACTTGTGGAAGCAACATTGATATAGCTTGGCCTAACATAACAGCTTCAGCTTCAATACCTAATACATCACATAGTTAATATTATTTTAACTAACGTAAATTTATTGCAAACATATCAATTGATTTGTATTGATCTTTTTATCTTTAAATACATATTCATTTATAAAAATATTTTATTTTATCATATACATTGTATAAATCAAAATACTAGTTTTCTATATTGTAATATTTTACCTCCGACTCCCCATCCAAGAACTCCTAAACCATTAATCATAGTAGTATGAGAATCGGTGCCAACTAAAGAATCTGGGTATAAAACATCACAATCTGTGAAGACAACACGAGCCAAATACTCTAAATTGACTTGATGTACAATACCAGATCCAGGTGGTACAATGAGCATATTCTTAAAAGCTTTTGCACCCCACTAAAAAAAATCGAATTTTAATTTTATTTTACATAATATTTTTGTAGATAGAATTGTTAAAAATTTAATTCTATGAGGTAAAGTGAAGGAATCGCCTAGCATATGTTGAAAAATTTGAGTTGTATGGTATTTAAGAGACAAATTGTAGAGTAAGTCGTCTATAAAGTAGACTACTTAGAAGTAATTTAAAGGTACTAAAATAATACAATAATACAATAAAAAAAATACTTTTAGTAAATTATATAACATGATAAATTAATAATAGTAAAACAATTAATTTTGTTAAGAATCAATGAAGTATTCAACACTTAGGCAATGCAATGTAGGAGCAAATAATTTTTATTAAGTTGGATTATTTTATTAAAATAATATTTTTTTCAAAAAAATACTCGCTTTTAAAAAGGTAAATCTTTCCTTGTTGCGTTCAAACTCAAGATTTTCATTTTTTTGTTGAGCATCAGATCTAAAGAAAAATAACATATAGATTTTAAATTAATCTTTAATGCAAAGTCGTATTTAGCTTGCTAAAGAAATTTTGTAAAAATGAAACAAATCATTTTATTTTATTATTTTAAAATTTAATTTAAATATGCTATAATTATTTCATATTTATATCTAAATTATTTAACTTAACTAACAATCAATTAAGATTTGAAAATCTTCCAAAAAAAATTTTATAGTTACGACTTTGCATATTTAATATTAGTAAAATTAAGACAATTACTCTCGGACGAAATCGGCTTGAATAGAATGATCAATAACTAAATCAGAAGGACAAATGGGATTAATTTTATTGGGATCGCCGCCTAAATTTTTAACAGCATCTCTCATAGCAGCAAAATCTACAACTGCAGGTACACCGGTAAAATCCTAGACACAATTATAAATTTCAAATTATTTTGATTTGCATTATTTAATAAAGTTACCTGTAAAATAACCCTAGCTGGTTTAAATGCAACTTCAACACCTCCATTAACAGTTTGATTTGTTTTCCATTGCAAAATTTTTTGAACATCTTCTTCTGTGACTTGGAAATTATCACAGTTTCGGACAGCTGACTCTAAAAGAACCCTTACAGAAAATGGTAATTGATCTAAAATAAAAATTGAAAGAATAAATATAATATGATAGTTACAATATATGGGATTAATTATAGTTAAGTTATTACTTTGAATAACTAGTTATATTAAATAATGATATATAAAAATTATATTTTTAACAAATAAAAAAGTTAAACATACTGTAAAGCACCTAAATAGGAATGGTTTTATCATTGAAGAATAACTAATAAATTTTCACAGATATAATTTTTAATTGTAAAAATGAAATTTTATTTATAAGAATAATATGATGATAACAAGTTTCAACATTATGTAATAAAATAAATGAATTACAAATAAAGTAAGTAAGTGAAGAATACAAAGTACAAACAATGATAGTCCATTTCTATAATTTTATTTTATTTTATTTTTATTAAATATACGGGATAAACCCTTTGAACATATTTACACATTATACATATCAGTTATACATTAATTGTACAAATATGATAAATAATAAATTAACAGCTATTCAGTTAATTATAGGCAAAGAAGAAATGAAGGGTCAACGTTGGCATTTGACATCATACGTGTAATAGACTCATTTTTAAGGTAATTAGTAGAGGCGAAAGGAACATAAAAAAGAGCAACAGATCAGGAATGATGTTGAAAAACTTTAAAACAAATTAAAGAAAGCAAATAGGGAGAATCAATATTACCTTGTAATAAACTATTTAGGAACTTAATATCCGAGATCCGTCTACGCTCAGCCAGAGAAACCAGCCCTAGTTGAGAAACAACTGGTCCATAGTTGTGGGGTTCACAAAGGATATTCAATCTAAAGCTATCATATCTCATAAAATTGCGCTGAACCCTTTTAAGTCTAAGAGAGTCATTGAGCTCATGCAGATCCCAAATTACGGCACCATACTCAACAATAGGGCAAACAAGTGCACAATAAAGCACTTTGTATGATAGACCTAACCGAAAATCCCTACATAATCTTAACACAAACCCCAGATTTTTAAAGGCCTTACAACAAATATGCTCAATGTGGGGTCTAGGATCAAGATCACTACTAAGAATAAATCCTAGATCAGTTACAAAGTCATTAGAACATAAAATCTTATTAGATCTTAGATGATAAACATATTTGACAGGTGACTGAATCTTGGCAAAAGTCATGGTCTTACATTTAGATGTATTAAGGGATAACCCTAGTAAATTAAACCATTCCGTAAACCGATAAAAAACACTGTAATAGAATACAGTCATCTAAGGAGGATATACGAGAGTAGAGCTTAATATCATCTGTAAAACATAAAATCTGGCTATTGGAAAGTACACTTGATACAATGTTAATGAATAGAAAAAACAGGAGCGGAGATAAGTGACCTCCTTGAGGAACACCGGACGTAGCAGGATAGTCATTAGATTTTACTCCAAGCAATTTGACCCATTGGTAACGGCAAGATAAGTAAGAAGGAAACCAGGACAGGAGAGGTTCACTGATTCCAGATAAGTTAAGGACCTGGATTAGGACATTGTGATTAACTGAATCAAATGCCTTGTTGAAATCCGTGTAAATGGTATCTACCTGTCTTTTCAAATTAAAATATTGGTATAAATAGTTGTTAAAGACTAAATTACAGGTAATGGTGGAACGACCAGGGCAAAAGCCATGCTGTTCCTCCATAAGAATTTTATTGATCTAAGGTTGGATACAATGCAAGACCAACACTTCAAAAATTTTGGAAATGTGTGACTGGATTGAAATTGGACGATAGTTTGACACATTGGACAGTTCACTGGACTTGTGTACGGGGGTAACTGAGCTGAATTTTAATATAAAAGGAAAGATTCCTTCTTCAAGTGAACTTTTAAAAAGAGTCCAGAGGGGGAAAGATATAATATTTTTTAATTGATATAAATACTCACCAGATAAACCACCAGGTCCAATGGACCAGTTACCATGCAAGTCAGATAAGTGTTTATAAACATATTCAACAGTAAAGTTAACATTATTAGGTAAATCAAAGGACTTGATATCTAACGAAGAAGTATCAAGATTAAGTTGATTAACGGAGAAAACAGAAAAGAATTGCATAGAAAACAAATTGGCCGCTTCCTGCTCATGTTAGTAGAGGTAGTTTTTCTGTAGGAAACCTTCTTAGGAATTGCATTAAAAGATCTTTTGTTTTTAATGAACTTTCAGTACTTAGCATGGTTACTATTTAAAGACGATTTTATACATTCAACATATCTATATAAACATTTTTTAGATTCGTATTTAAATCGAGCTCGAAGCAATGAAAATTCCCTATAGTCGTGAGCATGCGAGGATGTCTTGAATTTAATGTGTTATAATTTTTATAATAATAGAAAAAAATTAAGTTATACATTTGCACTCCATAGATAAAAAAATAAAAATAGACTTTAATGCTAGCAAAGTGAAAAATATTCACCACGTGGATTTTATTTCTTGATAAAACTGTTAATTGACTATTAAAACAAACTATAAATCAATATTGAAAAAATGGACTTTTATGGTCCTATTCCTGTACCCCTCCAATTTTTTTGTTATTAATAAATATTTTTTAAAGTCCAATCAAACAATCAAAATTAATCTAAATACTGTTTTAAATAGTATTTATAATGTCTATTAAGGTGTATTTTTATTAATATTGGTACTTATAAAAAGTATTTCAAATAATTCTGTTACTGAAAATAATCCCATTTTTAAGAATTGTCTATTAACAAAGGTATTTCTATGATTTAAACTTATCAACAATTTTTACATATGAATAATACTTACTATATTCTGTACCAAATTCTGGTAGGTTGAAGTATGAGTATGATTTGTTGTTTATAATTAGGGTTTTCTTAATTTTATCAAATATATCTGAAAAATTAAAATGATAAATCAATTATACATCAGGTGTCATTTCAATAAATAAAATATTTATAATGAAAAGGAATTCATCGGTATTATAAGGAAATATAAATATTATATAGTTGTATTCAGAGTTTTTGTAAGAAGTTGAATAAGCATAGATACAAGGTAATAATTATTTCTTGGACACCAAAAATATAAATACAGAATTGATAAGCTATAAAACTAGGCAAATGTCTTATAATACTAACCATTTAAACTTTATATTCAATTTAAAGAATTTATTTTTTATACATTTTATTTTTAATAAATGATGAATTTTTTAAAGCTTATTAGATTTTGACCTCCTACATTTTAGGATATTACTTCATACTACTGGTGTTAATTGAAAGAAATTAAAAAAACATTTTGTCTCACAATCAATAAACGATAGCCAAATTAATCTATCTAAAATATTATTTTTAATGGCTGACCCATTTGTCATTGAAATGTAGTTATCACTTAACATTCTTCCTATTTCTTTTCCTCTATGAATTCATTAAAAAAAAAAAAATACAAGTTGTCAATTTTTATTTTATGATAACCTTAGAAAAAAGGACAAGTATACATAATAAAACATTTTTTTTTAATTTATAAATTTTATAAGAAATTTAATTATGTTTAATTATTTAATTAATAATTTTAATTTAAACTTTTTATTTATACTCTAGTTAAATTCTACTTATAATAGAAAAAATTTGAATTTTCTAATTTTTAAAAAAAATATAAGAATCAATGCATATAAATTAAAACTAGGCAGCTGCCTAGTTTGCCTTGGTTGAAATATGGCTTTATGCATTTAAAATTGATAAGATCTACTACTATAGTTACTCAGATACATTACCATTTTGAGAGGGTAGTAAAAGGGAAGGAATTTATATGCTCCAGGTTTAGACACAGGCATATAAATGGGGAAGTTATTAATTAGCACCCCTTAGTTTTTTGCACTTATTAAAGCAACAAGAAAAAAAAATTATCTATACAATTGGTATTCTCGTGGTTAGCAACAATAATAGTCTTAACATATAGATTTCATGCATCTAAATAACCCGAAAAAAATATCATTATTTCATAAGACTAGAAATGTTGATTAATATTCAATAAATTTAATGATAAATCTTTAAATAAGCTTTAAATAAGAAATTATTTAATAAATTTATTAAGCAGTGACTGCTTCTATAAATTTACTAAGCAATTTTTATAACGACCAAATTAAGTTTTAATATGTTTTTAATTATCCAATTTATTTTCATTGAAATTATTTCATGATGCAACTAAAAATATATCACAACTTATTTTCTTAATATATTCGTTCATTTACTTACGAGACATTTTACCTAATAAATATTAGACTTAAAATAATAATACTACTAACACATAACTTAATATCAATAGAAATCAATCAACAAAAAATACTAGTACAGACAGATATATACTTTCAAAAATAACTATTTATATTCTTAAAAGTAAAAACACATCCAAGTGAGAATAGCATTAAAGCACATAAGAGATTATAGTTATCAGAGAATACTTGATAAAGTAACGTGTCAATTACATCAATTTGACCTCAGCTGTTTTTATTGAATATTGTAATTAAAGTATTATAGTTTTTTGTTATAATTATAATCAAGAATAATATGAGAACTTTTTATAATTACTAATAGCTAATATTTGAGTATTTTAACGTGGACAATTTTAAAGTCTCATTAAATACATAAAGTAGGTACATTGAATGTTTAAAAACATACAAAAATTAAATGTGATAATTATTAATATTCCCCACTATTTTAATTGAAGTTCGCCCTTGAAATATTGTTAATCTAGGAGAAAATAAACAAGTTCTCCTTTCCATGTTTTCTGTAGGACTCGATGATTTAAATGTATATATATATAGAAAAGCGATATTTAAAAAATGACGAAACATAAACTTAATTTTCTGTTATGTACCTGCTACAATAGTTATTTACTACTCTAGTATTAAGACTAAATTACTCTGAAGGAGGAAAATAAAACAGTTATTCTATTTTCCTTCTCAAAATATGATATGAAATATTTAAGTTGTTTATTTTAACTATAAATAAACTGTTGTATTAGGCTTTGTGTTAATAAACCTTTTACAACTTTTTTTTTTTTAATAAGTTATTACTACTATTAAGTTTATTAGCCAAAGCTAACAAATTAATAATAATTTATCATCAAATAAATAACACGTTAATTCATCGTTAATATGAGACTATATTTATTACCTAATTGATAAAAAGTTTATTGGCTTAAGCATTATTGATATTTTTATATGATATATTAATTATTTCTTTAAAAACATCAATGACGTTAATTCATTGTAAAAAAATATACATTTGCGTGTACACAACCGTAAATCGATAACGATTAGTAATTATTTATTTAATGTAAAAATATTTGGTGAATTATCTTTCAAATCGTATTTAAATGAGATTTTACTGTTTTATTTATTTAACCAATATCTTCCTTCCTAATATTATTAAATTGAAAGTAGATTTCAAGAGTGAATTTTAATAAGAGACAACAGAGATGACCACCCCTCAAACTGGCATTATCTATATCTCGGGAGATATTTTAAAAATTATCACCTTTTTACTAAAAGAATGACCCCAAGGCTATCTATCGTGGTAAAAAAAATTAGTCATCCTTAGATGAAGTTCTGATTACATTCCTGTTAAAGTTTCTTTTTGTAATATAGGGGTACTTTATGAACTGTTAGTCATTTTTGGTAAGGATTTAAAAAAAGTTTTCGTTTTATGTTTAATTATATTATAATTACGATTATTGATAACGTCATTCACAATTATTCCAATCTTGATTTTTTATATAACTGATATACTTACTGATATAAACTGATATATTTAAAAAAAAAATTGGTTATTTTTCCCATGAATACATTCATTTTTGTTATTTATGATAATAATTTAAAAACTAATGAACGTAAATTTTATATAAAATTCATTTTTTTTTTTTTTAAATATCATTAATTTAAAACTAAAAAATATTAAAAATATGAAAAACAAAATTTTGAGATAAGGGAATTTCAATGAGTTCAAAAGTTAAATTTTATGACTGTAGTGAGATTAACTGTATTGACTATTGTAAGAGTCAGAATGCTGACAAGAAATTAGAGCAGAGAATGAGTGTGGCAGAGATAATAATATGTATTTGCCAAATTTTGGTTGTTATAGTTATTTTGTGTAGTAAAACTCAACACCTTGTAGGATTGAATTCTAGAAACTGTTTTAGAATTCTAAATTCTAGAAAATGTATGGGTCAATACAATTTTTTTTTATGGATACATTTTGTATATTTTTTTTATATATCCGACCCTTTACTTGCCCACGGGGAGGATTTAAAATGACGACTTTTTTACAAAAAATTAACTTTTGAAAGTGTTCCGGAAATTCTGAAACTTCTATATATCTTAAATTAAAGCTAATGTAACATACTTTATTATGAAAAAAAAAATTTCGGACTTTATTTTGTCTTTATGGTGAAAATGGCTACCGTATGATATTTTTGTGTAAAAATTCTAGAATTCATATTTTTCACTTTATATTTCTATAACTTTTTGAAAAATGTTTGGTTCTTCACAATTTTTTTTTAAGTTTTATTTATATACTTCTTTTATGCGACATAATTTTTTTTAAATCGGACCATTTCCCTTTATAGGGGGATTTTTAAGACATAATCACATATATATATATATAAAATATATTTCGTTTTTTAATGCAAATGACCGATATTCCCCCTACTCCGGGAGAATATCGGCCATACATAAATAAATGCAAAAAGGGAGGGAAAAAATTATTAAAAAAAAATCGCTGAAATATAGTTCATATAAATTATAAATATACAATAATTTGCTTACCTTAAGTTAAATTTCTTAAAAAATCGTTCATGTATTTGCGCCAGACTCGCTCGACGTACACACGTGTGACAATTTATATTGTGTTAATAGGTGGTGCGCAAGTGGCGTTGCATTTGATCGGCGGCCAAACATCCTCCTCCTGTGGGAGATATCGTGTTGAAGAAAAATGTCTCACAAATGGTACACGTCCGACGATGACTTCTCGGTTGCATTTGTAAACCATAAGTGACAGGTTGAGATAAAAACCATACAAAAAGTTTTAAAACACAACATGGTATATACAATATAACTTAACTAAATTGCATCCACATATCAAGTGCCAACATAAATACATGAATGATATATAAAAAATAATTAAGAACAAAAATTGTTTAATAATATTGCGGTTGGTCAGCACATAAATACAATTTTTACAATAATCTTACCAACCATTGACGTAAAAAAAAGACGATATTTTAATGACTAGATAGTGGATTCCCTGCGCCAATGGGCTAAAGTAGGCAACCTAACACTGTTAGCAGATAACGTGGAAGTATATAAGATAATTTTTTTCTTTAGTAAAAATTAATAATTAGAAATAACGACATCATAAAGTAAGATATGAAAGTATAAAAATAAATGAATCAAATGTGACTCATCCCTTTTATAATATTAGAACATTAATTAAAAATTTAAGGATGGATGGAATCTTCAGCATCTACTAAAATCAGAAGACTACTAATTTCACAATAGGGCGCATAAGTGTACTCAGTTTGAACGCGCACTACACGCACAATTTTCCAAGATCCTGGCGTTAATGCCGTTATTCGACCTGTACGCCACATCAATGAGGGACACGAGGTATTCTTAATAATGACCATGTCACCGACGCAAACGTTTAGTTGATCAGTTAACCATTTGTTGTAAAGTTGACAAATATTTCGATGACCACCTGTGCCAGAAGGCCTGATGACAATTGTCCAACAATTTCCAACGGTCAATTAGAGAACGTGGTGTGTCGAGCTCAGTACGCGGCGGAACAGCAAGTAACGGTTGTACTACAAGAAAGTGCCCTGATGCGAGGCAATCAAAATCATGCGGATCAGTGGAACTGGGGATAAGAGGCCGAGAATTCAGAACACTTTCTATTCGGCAAATGACGGTGGTGAATTCTTCATATGTTAACATATGAGCACCCTATTAAGGCGGTGCGCAAGTGGCGCTGCATTTGATCGGCGGCCAAACACCTCCCTTCGGCCACGTCGAGGGGGTCTAAGGATTTTGTTGTTTTATGTAGAACAACTTTCTTCAAATTTTCTAATCAATCGACGGAATCTTGATTTGTTTGATACAATGTGATTGTCCAAGTATTGTCTACGTTTATTCGTAGCCAACAGAAATTACATACAACCTATTCAATTGAATTTAATAATGCCAACTAGAGAAAGACGATGTGTCTGTTTGTAACCTATCAAACAGGAAAATACAATACCACAATAAAATAATATTTGGGTTTAAAAAAAAATTCATTTTTAATTTGATTTTCATAACACTGGAGACAACAATAATCTTGTTAAATAAATTACTATCAATATTTATTCTTACTATCGAAAGTGATAGATGTGATATCAAGAATTGTCAGTCAAACTTATTTATGTAGTAGCATGAAGAAAATACGACTACTGAATGCTATACAGCAAATTATCAAAAGAAAATTGGTCGAAAAATGCTAAGCATTGACAAGCAATAACAAAAAACGTTATTCTTATAAGTACTATAAAAACAAAATTAGTTGAAAACTTTTTCCTATTTTTCTTAAACCCCTGATAAAAAAATGATCAAACTTCAAATTATAGTAGTTTTTTGAATTAAAAAATGTTCAATAGCTTCTAGGAAACTGAGTCTTATCCTTATTGATCAATTTTTATTAAAACAATACTTTTATGTAGTCTGTGCTACAACCTTGAAATATTAATGAGAGGGGATGTCCAGGTATTCCTTATCAGTTGTCACGATATCACTTTGTTTAATAAACAAGAAATTGCTAAATGACTATTGATATTACAAGGTTTGATCAGAAGGAAAATATTTCTTATGGTTAATGGTTCATTGTTGTTTTAGTAAATACTGTGAGTATGAATGTATAATATAATTTTTTGTTTGTACCGAGTATTATACTGAGATGATAATTGTATAATTTTTATTTTTCTACATAATCTTTTAATTTATTTATAACAACGTAGTGATCTTATCTATTTCAAATTAGTTTTTGATTATACCTGGTTTTAAATATAATTTATTAACTTACTCATTTACAAATAGAATTGTTTCTCAAAGTTACTTATTTTATTTCTAGATCAAGGACATTAGTAGTTATTGCCAAAAATTCAAATTTATTTACATATTAAATATGATAGAAATAATGAGATATAAGAACAACTTTCAGCCACATTGGGCTTTATGATGGCAAACAATAAAAAGGTAATGATAGCTTTTATTTAAATTACAAATATTTTTTAATTTTTCATACAACCAATTTAGAATCAATCAAATAACACTATTCTAGTGATACATAGTTTGATATCTGGAGCTGTTGCTGGAGCTTTAGCAAAAAGTACTATAGCACCTTTAGATAGAACAAAAATAAATTTTCAAGTTAGTAATTTTGTTTTCATCATATTTATTTGTAATAATATAAATTAAAATACTGGTATAATAATATTTTTTGTTGCTTAATATTGAGTATAATTTTTGTGCTTAATAAAACATAGTTTACCATAATAGAAAGGCTTATTACAAAAATAGGTTAAATTCACTTATAAAAAATTTTTTAGACTAAGCAAAAAAAATTAATATACAAATAAAACAAAAAAGTACTAGCTTATTTTCCAATTTTATAGAAAATTATAGAACAAATCTGTATATTGTATTTTTATGTAATATAATTTCTGCCATTTAATATTTTATCAAAAAATTAATTTTTAAATAAGTGGTATTAGCATGTTGTTTTAGCTAGATTTTCAATTTAATAATAGGTTGTTTTAAATACAATTTTTTTAACTGTGGTGTTATATGGGAAATTTTTTTTAAGACACATAAATTTATTTATAGGAAATTTGTCCAATTCATGTTTGCAATTTGACTTTCTAAAGATAAATAATAAGTTTATTATGCTCCTGTCTTAATATTTGAAATCTTATTATGATGTTGTCTTAATCATATAATATATTTTATAACAAATGCAACTTGACAATATAATGTTGGAATATTATATAGGCACTATTTCTCTAGCATTGTATATTATTAAAATAAAAATTATTTTTTATAGTTAACTGTTCCTTGTTAAAGAATAGAACAAATAGATCAGAGTTAATTTTATTCATAATATAAAATAATAGAATATCTTGCATTACCGTTTAATTGTTTCATTATCATATTGTATACAAACATATAACAAAATAATATTTCTAAATTAACCCTAACAATCTGATTGTATTGATAATCGTTATCTAACATTAATTGTCAATATTTATTTAAATAATAAAGTAAACAAGACTACATAAATAGATATTTAATTTATTTCTATACTCTAGATAATTTTGTATGTCTAATTTACTCTAACTATGAAAAAAATTGCTGGTTCAATTTGTACTTTAGTTAGACTCAGACTTGAGTTGTAACACATTTATCTATTTAGCTTCTATTATTAATTTTATGTTTTTTCATTTTTAGATATCAAATGCTCCATATTCTGCTAAAGCAGCATTTAAATTTTTATCAGATACATATACTAACAATGGATTTTTTTCCCTTTGGCGAGGAAATACAGCTACTATGACCAGAATTATTCCCTATGCTGCAATCCAATTTACTGCTTTTGAACAGTGGCGCAAAGTTTTACAAGTTGATTCTCTGACCACAAAGTTAATACATTAAAATTTATAACAGCGTAATGTATTACATAGCATAGAATAACACTCCAATAAAACTAAAGATCACTTATCAGGATATGAAAGTCTAAATTATTAAATAGTAGCTGTTTTTTTTATTTAAAAAACAAAGTTAAATTAGGTTATACCATAGGGTGTTCCTGTTTTATCATAAATTATACTATTTGAAAGTTGATGACCTAAAACCTGAAAATTGTCTGAAATTATTAGAAAACATGAAAAAAGTCTAAATAACAATAATTTATAACATAGTGAAATAATTTATTTAATTTAATTAATAATTTATTTAAATAAAAATAAATTTAGTTATATAATGAGATATATTTCATTGTTAGAAAATCTATATTTCTCTACTAAGTTATTTATTTATTTTTTTTTTAATTATTTTTTATTAATAAATAATTATATGGTAAAATTATATAGAACATATTAAATTAATATTAGAAATATACAACATAGCTCTCATTTTGTAGTAATATTAAATAAAAAAGAAAAAAAGAACTTTTAATATTTCAAATTAACTTAACATGAAAAGAACTAAGAAATGGTTATTAAAATATAATGAAAATCTTCTTATAAATACATCAACTATATATTTAGTTGAAAAATTACAAAATGTTACAAGTTTTATATTTCATGGATCAAGAAAATTACTACTTACATAAAATGTTGATTTATAAAACTTTTTCATGAAAAATGTTAAACATATACAGCACAGTTACAACTATAATTATTGTTACAAAGAATGATTTAAATTATTAATAAGAGGGTCCATATTATTTTTTTTATTAAATAAACTATACAGGGTGTTCAGTAAGTCAGGAAACGGGTTTCTATATATATGCATATAAAGATAGAGACACTATTTAAATTAATAAATTAATGTTTTTTCTTTTCTTAGAAATAATGGAAGTCGTAAGTTTTTTTCTGGTTCTTTGGCTGGTGTTACATCACAAACTTTAACTTATCCTCTTGATTTAGCAAGAGCTCGTATGGCAGTAACTACGAAAAATGAATATAAATCATTAGGAGATGTAATTGATTTTAAAATTAACTTTCTTATTTATTATGATGTATATTAAGTTTTAGTCAGTAAAATTTTGAAAATCTGATGAATGATTATTTAAATAATTATTAAAGCTGTTAAACCACTTTTAACAAAATATAAATATAAATGTATTTTATTGCATATAAAAGAATAGATAAACATTATTTTTTGCCATTTTACCTATTAATACAAGCTTTGATTTCCTTGAAATCTGAGATAACAATATTTAACCATAAATAATGATTCAACTTAATTTAAAATTAAGGGTGTTGACATTATTTGAAAGCCAAAAATGAGGATATTTTTCTAAACTATTTATGCTAAAACAGTCAATTTTTAACATAGTTACAAATAAATAAATTAAAGAGAGTAGTTATAATGTTTATAACATGATTTATCGCAGTACATAAAATGTATAATGTAAATAACATTTCTTTAATTATTTTAATACTTGTAAAAATAAATCTGATAAAATAATAATTATAAAACCAAAGTAGGTTTTATGAAATGTTTGAATTTTAGTAGATAAAATTGATATAAAAATATAAAATATTTTAAAAAGTCAAAAAATAAAAAAAAATCTTAATTTTTAATAGTTATATTTAATGTATAAATTATTTTTATAATTGATATTCTCAGGTATTTAAAAAAACATACCATGAAGAGGGTTTAAAAGGTTTTTATAGAGGATATGTTCCTACAATATTAGGCATAATTCCATATGCTGGTACAAGTTTTTTTACGTATGGTACATTAAAATCATTTGTTAAAGGTAAATTATTAAATTATCTCTTCACCAATTTTATTAATAATTAACAATATAAGTATGTTTTTATTTATTTATAGATAAACATGGCTATGAAAATACATTTGTCAATTTAGCAAGTGGTGCTGTTGCTGGTATGGCTGGTCAATCTTCTTCCTATCCATTAGATATAATTCGAAGAAAAATGCAAACTTCAATTATAACTGGAAATTATTACATAAACCTTAGAAAAACAATTTGGATAATTTATAAGTAAAATGTTACTTAAGTTATTATTAATTTAGATATTTCCTATTTTTAAATTATTTTTTATGAATATTTAAATTTTAATAGTTTTGCTATTAAATATTAACTATTTTATTTTTTGAGTTCAACTGTGTTCAAAATTTAAAATAACTATTCAAACATTATTTTATATTTTACTGTCTCATTGTATCAAAAACTGAAAGATACATTTGATTAAAATTAATTTAGTAACTTTTTAATTTGAATTAATTAATGTTTAGAATTAACATCTATCAATTTATTTTTAAGCTTATGTATTATAAAATTTTAATGAAATAGTTTAAATTTCTCTATTTTTCTTATAGGGTTTCTATTTATTTACTGAAAAAATAATATAAATATAACAATAATAATTTTTTAGTTATTTATTTTTACAGGTCTGAAGGAATAATTCAAGGGTTTTTCAAGGGACTTAGTATGAATTGGATTAAAGGTCCTATAGCAACTGGAATTAGTTTTGCAACTTATGATTTTGTTAGCAATACCCTGAAAAGTGTTTAAAAATTAACAATATTGATAATAAAATAATTTATGTGCCTTATTATTCATGTTACCATCAAATTAATATTATGATATAAGCACTTAAGTATGATATAAATATTATTTTTAATTCTTAAAAAATACAACGGGTTTTAATTTTTAATTTATAACAATAATTTCTAGTCCATATTGTAGCTATCTTTATTTATAGTAGTTATAAATTAATTTTGTTAAGTAAACTATATATTCAAAATATTTGTTAATTTATTTGTTGTTTAATATATTATATATATATTTATGTTTATAAATACCGGATATATATATCTGCCATAGTTTTAAAACAACTCTATTTATATAATTATATAAATAAATATTTCTTAATATTGCTTTTTAATGGTAATAATCATTTATAATCGGGTTTTATGAGAATTTTTTAATATATTGAATTTTTAAAAATATAGATACAGAGAAACATTCAAAAAACAATTTAAATGTCATCCAACATTTTATATTCAATATTGATGTCACATAATTGTATTAACAATGCTAGTATTTAGCATAGGTGGCAATAAAATCAGAACTTCAAAATTTAACATCTTTACCCCCAATATTGTTTCAAAATAAAAATGATAAATTCTACAAAATTTAGTGTCAAGATTAATCAACCCTAAGAGTTGTGGCACAACCAGAGCAAAAACACAGGTGTACTAAAATTCTGTAAGGCTTATAAAGCCGCGTGAGTAAACCTCCATACACCCAAATCCATCTCATGTATGACTATGATAAAAGTTGTATGGTACAATTTGGTTATTAAGTAATTTACTTCGTAAAAAATAATCATAAAATCGTTTATTTATGCAATCAAATTATGGCTTTCTCTCAGCTATAATGAGGTTGGGCAAGGTCTGTGTTAAAATTTTTAATCATTGTAAGGTAGAGTTTACATCAAATAGTGGACTATCCCCACTTTTAGGTTAAGGAAATGATTAAGAAATTTACTACAAAAAGTTTTATCGAAAATAACTTATTTTAGTAGCAAAAAAAAATTAACTTTTTCATTTTAATTGGAAAAATTCCATTTTTGGCTTCGATGCGAAACTGAGAAGGTATTAATTTTACTATGATGTGTTTTTTTTTATGTCTGTTACCATTTTTAACACGCTTATATTAGTTTCACCTGTATGTATGTATGTATGTATGTATGTATGTATGTATGTATGTATGTA
>NW_026099576.1:11216078-11229853 GCF_025091365.1 Daktulosphaira vitifoliae | reverse complement strand
ACGCTTTTATCACAATAATACTAGTATTTTTTGTTCATAATTATTTAAAAAATTATTTTTAACTTTTTAGTTCGATGTGCTTTAAAAGCGTGTTTTTTTAGTTTTTTAAACTATATTTATTTCTCTGCTCTCATCGAGCCGATTTCTTTCAACGATACGCCAAAAGATCATAAATCGTGTGTAGTCGAAGACATTACCTTCAAAAATAGAAAAACCTATCATTTTGTATATTTTTTTTATAAATCTTACCTTTTACCTGCCCACAGGGAGGATTCAAAATGACAACTTTTTCACAAAAAAAATTTGAATATCCTCCAAGCATTTTACACTCAAAATGTCGCTCAACATTTTGAGTGTGTTCATATTCACTGTCGTCGATATGCTTTTCCGTTAGTTCTGATTTGGTGGTAATTGTTATTCGTTGAATACCTCTCATCTAGACGTACATGAATATGGATAAACTTCTTTACGCGTAATTAGGTCGAGGTCTTTTGTCGAAAATGCCTTTGCGGTTTTTGTGAATAATCTCATATGAGTTGTACGTTCGTTATCTGCAAGATTTGCTAATGAACTGTTTATTAAACGAATGGTATCCACGATACGTAAACTAAACTTTAGAAAAAAATTATATATTTCTTGGACCCATTACATCAATATACTCACGTAGTTCTTATATTTTAGTCCTTTGACGATGATAAAAAAGATAGATAACTGATCAATTTCTCAATTTAACTATTCAGTAATTTACCTGTTTGGCAAAAATCTCCTAAAATAATTTGTTCTAAAATTGTCGCTTGCATTTAATCACATTGTCCTTGTTATTTAAAGGAGGCCATTTAGTAGACGCTTGAGCAACGTTATTTTTTATAACATAATTATCTTTAGTTTATTCAAATAATATTAATACATTTATTCATAACATTACTAGGCATATACATCTATGCACAGAATCAACATGTTTCCCCTTGGAAATATAATAATTTTATACTGTACTTAATAAGATCTAAAAGAAAAACTGTACACTTAAATTATTGGTTCACCATATTAAATTTTAGTTAAGCAAAAAATATTTATTGTGTACAGTTTGACATGAACGTAGACAAATAATTTTTATATCCTATATAACTCTGCTGTTTTATGCGAAACATACAGACTGAGAATAGGACAAATTAAACCCACCATTTTCATATTTTACCAAACATTTTTTTCTTGAGTTACAGAATTTTAACAGATTACCATTAATGTCCTTTACACACTATTATAAAATTACATAACTATAAAATTACTTCCACTTACGTGATATTCTTCTGACTTACAGATAGGTAAGAAAATCCACAATGGTGGGTTTGGGTGGTCGAAATAAATTTAGTCCCTACTTACTTTTTTAGATTTTTTGAGAATCTAATGAAAAAGCTAAGTACAGAAAAAGGTTAAAAAAACCACTTAAGTGTGACTTTCTTTTTTTCAAAACAATTTTTGAAAATATTCCGAGACGTCTGCTCATTTTTAATCATATTAAAATAAATCATTTGAAGTGTACTACAATATTAAATATTTGTTTGATGATAGTGTTTTATTATGAAAAAATCGGTCGTAAATGTAAAAAATTCGACATTTTTACAAAAAGATTACTTTATATTTAATTTTTGAAAATGTTCCGGGATATCACATAAACCAAACCTTATATCTAATTAAAGATTTTTAATAGTACTTTACAACAAATAAAAGAAAAATAGCTCGACAATATATTTTTAGCAGTTATTTGACTTTAAAACGTAATATTATAATAAAATAAAAATATTGATTTGAGTTTTTTTTTTATTTAAAAATTATACCAAAATCAATACCTTCTGAGTTTTTCATTGAAGCTAAAATAGCAATCATTAAGATTTTTACGAATTGTTAAGTATTATTTACACATTTATAGCGTTTATGTCATCTAAAATTGACATAATGAATAATATTTCAGTATTTTTTGTATTCTCATTACATTTTTCATTGATATAATAAAATACTGCTGATATTATGATTACGCCAGCTTTATCTTATTTAAAAAATCTTTAAAAGTCTATTGTAAAGGTATCAAAGATACAAATTATCATCATAATACTATAAATATAATTAAAGTTATACATATTTTATAAATTTATATTTTACGCAAAAAAACAATAATTTTATAAATATTCAATTTGAGGCTTCAATATATTGTTTGTAAGAAAAAAAAACTAAGGAAATATTTGGAATCAGTATCGAAATTCCAAATAAAATTCATCTAAATATTGTAGTCAGAGAATATCTGTTCTATAATGTCCTGTATTATTAGAAAAAAGATTAAAGATACTATTAGATTAAAGAAAATTAATTAATAATATTAATGTTACATATTATATTTATTATGGTGTTATACATTTTAAATAATATTTTACAAAATAAAAATATTTTTTTCATTACTTTTATAGATAAATAATCAAGATCCACCCAAAAAATTTCTGGTAGCGCCACTCTCTCTCTCTCTCTCTATATATATATATATATTATATTTGTTTAAAAAAAAATAAAATACATTTTAAACCATGAATCCTAGTAAAATTAGTAACATAAGATTTTTTTAGTGTTTGCATGTACATGTTCATGTTTGTTTTATAATCGTTTACTCTTTACAATCTTGAGTCAAGTCGGCCATTCTTTTGGAAACATCTGATAATTCTAAAAAAAGTTAATGAGTGTGTTAGTTTAATAGTTTAAAACACATATTTTTAATTTTACTAAAAATAAATACGTATGTATTATATAAATACACTGCTATTTACGTAAATTAGGTAATAAAAACTAATTTTACCCAAATATACAAGTTTTGTAGCAAAAACAAAAATTCATCAAACATTTAAGTTGAAATTGTTTGAAAGATTTTTATCCCATTTTGAATAGTAATACAAATTTAAAACACCCTCCATTGACCTTGAAAATATATAAAATCTCGAATGACAAACTATTTGATTTCAAAACTTTTTTCCATGTCCAACCGTCGGAGAAAAATATACCATATTTAAAAAATTCCAAAAAAGATAATATAAAGTGGAGTTGAGATATTTTTTGTAGTTTAGTATTAATTAATTCACGACAGTGATTAAAATCACTGTTGTAAATGCTTCGATGCATGTTTAAAACAAATTTAGGATATAATGTAAAATTACATGATATTCGACTTTATAAGACTCATAGAAACATGTCGCCAGAAATTTATTATTTTTGATTATATAGTACACAATAAGACGTTAAATTTGATATATTTTTATACTTAAATATAATTTGTTTATATTAAAAAAACTGTATATGTATATTATTAAAAAAAACCAAGCTGAGTGGGGACGTGGCATAGTTGGGACTAGTATAGATGATATCTGACAGTGATTAAAATCATTATCATAAGAAATGCTTCGATGCAAATCTGTAGATAGTGTTTAATTTTAAGAATTTGGTGGATTATTCAAAAGCAAAATTCTAACTCAAAAAAAATTAAGGACGCAGTCAATGATTTTTATTGAATAGTTAAACGTTCAGATCGCATTCGTTTTTTTGATAAAATTGCCAATTTAAGCTAATTCAAATGTTAAAATTAAATTTTTCGACTCAAAAGAAAAAAAATTGTAATCAATTTAACTTTATATTCTATGTCAATTAATTTTTATAATATTCATGAAAATCACTGTACCCCATTATAAGGCATATTAAAATAAATTAAAATGTAATACCAAGAATTTTAACATAAAATTAGCATATTTTTGAATATGATAACCATGTTAACTATATCTCAAAATTTTTTTTTTCATAGTATAGTACATTACATAAGCATTAATTTAAGAATAAATAAAAGTGTCAATATTTCCGGAAAATTTGGAAAAATTGAGTTGAAAAAGTTTAACTTGTGTGTAAAAATTGTTATTTTGAATCAACCCCTGTGGTTAGGTCACAAGTCAGATTTTCAAAAAATATATATCAAACAAAAGAAGTAACCATAAAATATTTATGAAAAAATAATTGTTTTGATCCATACATTTTTCAAATAGTTATAGTAATTTTAAGTTGAAAAAATAAAATATGAAATAGTAAATTTTAACATCAAAATTACATATTTTTTATCTATAATGATATCTATCAGATATCATTATACTTGATCCAACTATGGCACGTCACCACTGTACCGTGACCCCCCTGTGTTGGGTTTTTTTTTGACTTATAGTACATAAAATTATCTTTATTTTTACATATGTTTGAAGCTCAGAGTATTTCCGGAACATTTTCAAAACTTAAGTAAAAAAAGTTAAGTTTTCGTGTAGAAGTTGCAATTTTAAATTCCCCCCTGTGGTCAGGAAAAGGGTCAAATTTTCAAAAAATTAATATCAAATGAAAGGGAAATATCTAAGATTTCAATATAAAAAAAATTTATTTTAATTTGTTCATTTTTCAATAAGTCATGGCAATAATAAAAAAAAAAAGTCGAAATTTACCGATTTTAAAAATGATAATTTTTTGGGGTATTTTCACTATTTACGAGGAACGAATTATGCAACAAATAATAGAGGACCAAGGGTGTATTTCTTATGAAGAGACAAAGAGGAAAGCAAGTAACAGGGAAGAGTAGAGAATCGCTACAAACCAATCTCAGGATTGAATACTAAGAAGAAGGGGAACGAAGGCAAAATTTTCAATTTTTGAGAGTAATGTCTTCAACTAGATACGATTTGTGATTTTTTTACGTATCGTTGAGAAAAATCGATCCAATGAGAACAGTGAAAAAGTTAGTGATAGACACAAAAATAAAAATAAAAAAAATAAACACATTATGGTAAAATTAACACCTTCTCAGCTTCGTATCAAAGCTAAAAAATATTTATATCAAAATATGACAATTTTTTTAATGCTTACATTAAAGAATTTTAATTTTAATGTTGGGGAGACTAAAGGACATTACCTCTCTTTAAAATGAGAAAAGAATTTTTATTTCTAAATATAATATAGAAAAATACATTTTTATAAGGCGAAGAAGAGAAAGATCGTCTCCTTCAAGGATGACTATGTGTACTTATAGATACAAACTAATTAACATATAAAATGTATTCATTAACAATAATACACTTATTTTTTAGGAACAACTGAACATTATTAATTTAGAAAAAATTATTAGGTTCAAATAAACTCTACGATATTTTATAGTTAAAAAATGTTTTTCATCCCTTTAGGGATCAAACACCTTAACTTTAATTTGTAACTTTTATTTTTGTTTGATAATATAATAGAAAACTTTTTTAATAATTTTATTATTATAATTTTTTATACAACCAACTGTTGATCTGTTTCAGTTGTTCACATTTTAAGTTCTGTGTTTATCTTTTATCATGTATAATCTGTCGTAATATACTCGTCACTACCATAACATGGGATATTTATACATTATATTCTTAGAAGGACATGATTCTTTTTTAACAAATAATTTAAATAAACATTTAACAAACACACACTGTTTAGTTATATAATACACACGATTCTATATTGATTAGTAATCACTTATAGAAATCGTTGCTTCCGAGAGGAAATCTATAAATTATTTTTGTCATCTTTGTTATTCTAATTTTAATAATTAAATGCATTGTATTAATCCTGTTCTTATTGGTAAAAAATTATGTTAATGTTATATATAAACGTCAAAATGATTTATATATTCTATTCATATGTAATAATCTCTGTATTTTATGCTTATTTATCAATAAACAGTTATACTGTAAGAATTAGACAATGATGATTTTCGGGGGGTAAAAAATATTATAAAAAGTCAGAGCAAACCCTTTTTCCGGCCTGTTAATTTCGTACTCTGGATATCGTTATGTGAATATTGCGATCATCATTGTCGAAGTTCTTACGTGTTTGATTTGTGGGCTAAAATTTGAATTTGTGTTACTTTATTTATCATTTTATTAATATTATCACTGAAGTTATTATAATAACTGAAGAAAAATTATCAGGTAAGATTTTTAAATCTATAAGAATATTTATATTGTCATTTTATAATCCTCGAATCACACCCCGAATCAAAATTAACTCTCACTCTTAACTCTTACTCTCAATCGAATTCTTTTTATTTTTATTTTTGAGTTACGATAAATCTTATAGTTAACAGTATATTTATAAAAAAAAATGTCAGTTTTGTGAATTCTTAAGATATTAAAGTTTTGATTTTAGATTAATTTTTTATTGTTATTTCACTGTTCATCCATCTTACAGAAATCCTATCTTTAATAGTTTGTTTATTAAAAGACAGTGTTGAAACCAAGTATACTTCAAAGTAGCACTAGATCTCTCTGGTAATTTGAACGCCCCTTAACTATTTCAGGATGACAATGATGATAAAGCTATTTTCGAAAATTGACGAGATATTTAATATTTAATATTGAGGTAAAAATGTATTTTGCACATCAACTTTTTTTTGTAATCATTACTACAAAAAATAATTGATAAGGAAATTTTCATAATATTAATTATATGATTTGTTTGTACCGATTTTTTGAACCATTTGTTTGCTTCCTAAAAAAATTGCAACATAGTTGAAAAACGTTTATAGATATATTTTCAACAATGATAATTAAGACAAGTTATTATCATACATCGTTGATTCAACCTTTGAAAATTTTTATTGACAAATACTATAATTTATGGATTAACGAAACAAATGATTGCTGATTTTGGTATTATAACTATCAAAATTATGAGGAATATTTTATTTTAAATCTTAATCTTTAAACTATTTTAAAACGTTAATGGTTGATTGGATAAACAAACTATTTTCTCTATCATATTATCAAGTTAAAATAGGGATTTCCATTTAAGAAAATTAAAGAAAATGTTTTCTATCCCTGAAAGAACAAAAAAAATAATTTAATTACGTAATATCGTAGAGTTCTGAGTTGGCCTACACCCCCTCCCATAAAATATTTCTAAGACCGTCTGTTCTACTTGAATTCGAGACAGTATCTAATACTATATAATAGTAACGGCCACACCGTCCCTTTATTTTTGAAAAAAAAAAATTAAAATGTAATCCCCTCATAAAAAAATTATGGTAAGCCACTGTTACAAATAATGACTTGATAATAAAAAAAAGGATAATTCTACATTGGTTATGAAGATTGTATTGGCCTATTAGAAAATCGGGAGTTTTCCCGGTGGACTGCTTTGTTTGTAATATAAGAAGCAGGAAATAGCGAGGGACGTGGTGGACCAATGTAAAAAGCGACTATGCAATAGTTTCTATTTTTATTCTCCTACACCTAAAGATTCTTTTAATCCGCTACTACTTATTATATTATTGCTTAATCTAATTTCATAATATTTATTAAAAAAAAAAAGAAAGTCAGGCATAATATGTGAGCATAAATATCAAATTAAAAATTAAATTGAGAAATATATGCAACTAACAAAATTTAAGATAACATTTTTAAAATTGTTTTTATTTTACAAGCAATTAAAGGGTTCTTGATAAGTGAAACGCTCTGTATTATTTCATTTATTTCAAATATAAATGTTAATTTCTAATATACAGTTATAATAATTTATATTTAAATACATACTTACCAGCAATTAATAGCTGAATTTGATTTTTTGACAAAGTGAAATTTTTCTCTTCTAATTTACCTGGAGAATTTGTATACTTCAACTTCATTAAATATCCATTGTCGATTTCTTTTGATACGCTAATATCAGATAATTTTCCAATTTTCAAAGAGCTACTCCGTAGGACTTTGGTAATCTCAGAAAGGTTATCTCCATATACTTTGCATAAAGCTAAAGCGTGTTCACGGGGTAAACCAATCTATTTTTTTGAAAAACTTAAGTAAAAAATTATGTACTTTTATGTTAAAAGAAACGTTTTATTTGTTTCTAATAATTTCTACTCATAAATATTGATTGAATAATTAACTTTTTTTCGTTACATTAAAAACGTGTTTAAAATTTGAGTCAACATTTAGATGTATAGAAAAAAAATTAGATACCTGTTGTAGTTCATTTGATAGATAATTTTGAGGTACAGCATGGCATGCAGCTTTCTTCAAGATAAATGTAATAGCAGCTACGCAAGCTTTGCAGTTTTCTCCCTCTAAACAAAACCTTTGACGTTAAATGAAAGTTAAAATTAATACTAAGATACTTGAACATGATCTCTTTAAGGGCATAATATGCTTTATTCCTTCTAATATTACATCTTTTTAGGAAGATTTTGATGAGATGGACTTGATTATCAACAAAAGTAAAAGTATACGCATATTTTGCATGGAATTAAAAAATTGGCCAGCACGTCTTAATTTAAATGGTATGCGATAAAAAATTGAATTTGAAAAAGTAATTTATATTAGTTTCTATAATGAAATGTGTAACAAATGATTTCAAAGAGTAACTTGTATTAGGAGATGAGAAAATCTTTACTTTTAAGTAATGTAATTAAATATATGATTAATATAAAATATTTATGTTAATAAGTTACTATTTAAATGTATTAATAGTAAAATATTTCCAAAAATTAAGTGGTAAAAAGGGAATAGAATAAAAGGTACATTAAAATAAGCTGGTAGGCTCTTTTTAATTAGGCTTAGTTTATTTAATATTATTTAAACATTGATAAAGTGAATAAACTTCATTAGTACTACGCTCCTATCTACACTCTTTTACATATCTATGGCAAAAAAAAAGTAGAATTTAAAGGTCATATTAATATGGTTCAGGTTAAATATATTCTCTTAAATAATAAAGTAAATACGTAAATTCAAAGTTTGCAAATTCAATATAAGAAAAAAAATAAATTAGGCTGTGAAACAAATTATTATAGAAAAAATGATTTTTATTTATTTATTCAATTAAAAAATATAAGTATTAATTATAGTATAGTTTTTTTTTATTATAATCGTATGTTATAAACGATTTTCTGTACTCTTATACAATTACCTTATGTTTTAGCTACTTATCGGAAAATTAATAAAAGTAAGTAGTCTATTTTATTATAAACTGAAATACTTGACTTACCAAGCTTAGCATCAGCCATAAGCTCCTTTGCTTTTTCTAACTAGAAAACAAAAACTATTATCAATTCATAAATGTTAAATTAGTTTTACAAGAGAGCTCAAGACTTATTTTACTCATAATTAAAAAATGAGTGTTATACATAGCGGATTTGTATGAATTGTTTAACATTAAAGTAGCTTACTTATACATCTATTTGTATTTAATTTTGAAAAACGTTAGACAACATTGACAAATTGTGAATTTTACAGTAAAAAATGAAGTTTTTATACGACTGTCATCATCTTTCATGAAGTCCGTTAACATTATTATTCCATTAAAGAATGTCCGTTAAAGGCATAATTCGATGTATAAAGGTGTTTTAGAAAACTTTGAACCAAAAGTTATCTACGCCCTTATATGGTCCATTACGTAAACAGAAATTATATTAGTCGTAATACTTAGTTGACATATTTTATAAAGGTGAAATAATAAAAGAAGGCAAAGAAAACTCCTCTATAACAATAAAAAATTTTTTTTTTGTATAACAGTGAGTACACAACAATGAAAAGTACATAACGCCTGTTTAAAAATCCCAGTAGATTGTTTTTCAAAAAGACGCAAATTAAAAAAAGTGATTTAGTGACCACCATAGTAATAAATAATACCAATAAAGTAAAATATATTTTTAATTGATTAATTTTTGTCTTAAAACACTTTTAAAAAGTGTAAAACAATAGAAAGATGTAATTTATAATCTTGTAATAACAATTAAAATTAAGATTAAATACATAATTGTTGAAAACAAAGAAAACTTACATTGAATGGCTCGCCAAGCAATGAATTCACTGTATGCTGAGCTAATAGCCTCATTTTAACTGATGTCTAAAGAAAATAAACAAAGGTAATAAAATTAAAATAATTTTTAACGCTACATTTAAAAAAATGTTTTTTTATTGGCAAAAAAATGGGCACATTTAAAGATATTTTTACATAAGTTATACATTTTTATAGATATAGTAGAATAAAATTATACTGAATATTTTAAACAAAATTAAATTATATGGCTATTACAAACAAGTTAATTTAAAAACTATGACTTTTTGGAAAAAATATCTTTTATATTAAACCATCCTCTGATCAAACAATTTTTTTATGATATTTTTTATAGTTTATCTAGCTCATTACCATTCTGGAAAGCGCATTGATCTGGACTAACAACCACTCTGGGCAGTCTCCGCCTCCACAGAACTTGAATTTCTGCAATAAACAATAGGAGCTTTACGTTAAGCATATTCACGGTGTGCTAAATTATCCAATATTATATCATCTTGTTTAAGTATTCGTATAATCTGCTAGAAACTCGAATAACGGAATGGTAGGGAGGTTAGATTAATTACAAGAATAAGTATTGTTTTACTTACCATTGTAGCAGGTCTATGACAAACGTCGTCACTCCCACAGAGAGAATATCTTCCCAAAGGACTTACCTACCAAGATAAAAACGTGTTATCCAGATGAAAACAAATATGACGTGAATAAAATCATATTATTGTATTTTATCTTTATATATATATTATTAAAATAATATTTGAACGCGCGCGTTAAGATTTCTAGAGTTTTTTTACAAATATAAAAACACATAGAGTTATAAAAAAAACAGGTCTGTGTAATAATATAACCTAAGGGTGTGTAAACTACGGTCATGAACAAGATTAAAAAGGGATCAGTAGCAATCCCAGAGTTAATCTTTGAAATCATATGGTGTGTCCGATTATACCTACAAATGTAATATGTACGTTGTTAATGTATAAATACAAGTGAACATAAGAGAAAATATTCCATTGTTGTACACACCATGGACCTTTTGGACGCTAGGATCAAGTTTTACCTAATGGGGGTAGTCTATATATTACAAGTAAGTAGTTAAGAAACAAATAATTAAATGAATTTTCTTTTAAAAAATAAATTATTTATGTATATAAAAATAAAAAACGATTAAAAATTAAATACTTTATTAGATATAAAATAAATAATTATTGTCATGTTTGAAAATTTTAAATAAGTATGTTTTTAGATTTACGTGCGTGACTAAAACAAAGATATCAACTGAAAATATTAGTGAAGTACACTTATATTTAAACGAAAAAGTAGTTTTGAACGATCGGATTTTGATTATACTTAAAAAATATATACTAAGTAACATATTATTTTGGTATTGAGCAAATCTTCTAGTGGCTAAACCTTTGAACTTACATCAACATCAAAAAACATCAAAATATTTTAAGTCAAACGTTTTTATTTGAATTTTAAGTTTATATCCTAAACTAAATATGAAATCTATGAGTGGATAATTAAAGTTTTATTTGTAGTATTTATATTTTAGACCCATTTTAACGTAAAGAATAAAAATTAAATTTTAAGTGTACACATTGAGTAAAAAATATTTTAAAATATATATTAAAATATCTAAAGTGTTACTGAATACACATAGATAACTGAATTTAATCAAACGTATTTAAAGACACTACATTATATTCATGAAAATTAAATTGTGATTATACCCCACATTAGATTTTGGTAAAAATTTCAAAATAAAAGTTACAACTGATACTTTTTAATATAAATATTTTTTTTAATACAGATTTTTAATGCGTATAGTTTATGAAAGAAGACTATCGCGTTAGAAAATATGAAACACAAAAATTTTTTTTAAAGTTAGTAAGCTTTAAACTATGTATATTTTTGCATTTGAAATAATAAAACTGATGACATATGATAAAGAGAATCATTTAACTGTTCAAAATACATAATTAACTTAGTTCTTTCAAATATTTCCAAAATTTTATTTTCGACTTTTTTGTTATACAAAACGTATAAATGTAAACATTCGAAATTATGTAATTCGATTTGCAGCATTTGATTTTTACTTTTCACTAACTATTTCTATAATAGTGATCTCAGTAGATCATACAAAATTATAAAATTATAGTAAAATGTAATATATTTTTGTCTCATAATAAATAACGGAAAATAATCATACTATTATTATGAAGTATTTCATTAAATCACATAATTATAAAAAATTTATAATGACATACTGTGTTTAACACCATTTCACAAATATTTGAATAGGTAGTTAACGGAGAATCAAGAACATCTCGGGCCGATATTAATACAGTTTTAGGGGAGAGTGCGGATCCAAATTTTTGGCCTTCGCGTGGCCGTAGAAGCAACCCCTTTATCAATTTGAATGAGTATGCAGAAAGAAAAATCAATACTAACAGTTTAAATGGTAGTATTGCAATTTAAAGTTGATTTTAATAGAATACTAATATAGTATATTATTGTATAAATATTAAAAATATATATTTGTAACTATTGATATATTTACAAATATTTATTTTTACAATATCAATAGTAACGATATAGTAATAAAATGAAAAACGAATTAATACTCGATGGAATTTAAATAAAACCAGTAGAATAATTTGAACGACTTTCTCTATTATAACTAAAAAAGCGTTTTCATCATTAAAGTATTTTTCTATGTTAAAATTTAGTCTTTAATAATTATACAATTTTAAAAATTACAACTGTTTAAATATTTAAATTGTTGTAATACGTTCATTTTATTTATTATACTCTGTTTGCAATTAGGGCGATTAGAAAAACCATTATACGTAGATGAACCTGTTTGGGTGACAATGGACCGAAGGACTGACATTGACGATGACTATTTTTGGGTTACAAGAGGAAAAAGAGGAAACATTTGGAAGCATCCGATAATGACGAAATTTTCATCTAATCTTTACAGAGATGAAATTGAGAACAAAGTGAAATAATATTTTTTGGGCGAATAGTGGGAACATCGAATAGTAATCTATTTAATTTTTATGTTAACAACACAGATGAACACATAACAATAATTTCGTTTTTTGTATTTAAAAATGTTAAAAATACGTAGTGATTATGTTATATTTAACTTTAATTTTAACCATCATTTTTACAATGTAATGTTACAAAATAATGTTTGTAACGATCTATACTAAAATTGATGATGTGTAAAATACTTCAATAATATCACGTACTGTTGTTTTATTTCAAAAGAAATTAACGGGGTGAGTGAATAATGCTATAAAATAAAACGTAGGTAAGTTTATACGATGTTATAACTTGATCAGAAAAAATACATACAACACATATATGATAATGGTCACAAGCAATAAAATGAACTTATTATGCTTTTTTGAAAACTGTATTCATTTGAATAAGTATAAAAAAAATTAAATGACAATGTACATGATACGTAACGCCTACTTTTTTAAAAGACATGCAGCACCACCCATCATATTTAAGGGGTATATCTTAAAGCGCTCTCCAGGATCTGTTTAAAAGCTTGTGGGATAGCGCCGATAACTGTAGGGATAACAATAACTTCACAAAATTAAGGTAAGGAAATTTTACTTTATTAAAAATAATAAACTTCATTAATTAAAAAGCATTCAAAACTCGATAGTAGGTTAAATTTATACATAAAAAACAATGGTGAAATTATAAAAATAAAATGTTCCGATGATAAATATATCTAGCATTGTTCTATTTAAATGGGTATAAAGTAATGATAAAATAAGAAAGCTAATAATAAAAAGTAATTCATACGTAGAGTGAATTTTCATAGAATATTACTTTAAAAGAATTTTAAGCAAAAAAAAAAAAAAAAAAAAAAA